>NC_061844.1:5316282-5338782 GCF_019202785.1 Penaeus chinensis | reverse complement strand
ACTGTATTTATAGTACAAATCAGAGAGTTAACATTAATTATCCAGGGCGAGATTCCTGGGCATGAACTATATGAACAGATGTTTGTATTACGCCTGTGTCGAATGGAATGTAAACATGTTTTGGTGCATTTCTCGGTAAGCATTTGCAAGTATTTTCCTGGTATGTTTAACTTTATCCTTTCGGCAGTGCATTTCCTAGTGAAATCGCCTATCTATAATATTTATTTCATTATTTACAGACAATAAACCAATAAATGTCCACAGCTAAACAGATTTCGATGTGCGTCATGATCTGTAGTGAAACCATGTTGTACTATACATGAACTGCGCATGTTGCATCAGCCGAGTCATCATCACAAAGGCCAGATAACGGACCCTGTATATTGGACTTTTCCATTTTAATAACCAACATTTAACATGGTTGGGCTTGAGTCTGACCGGTGAAAGTTAGGATTTAGAGTGATTTGGCGAATTTGTTGGAAATATCTTGCATATTTTGACGAATTTGTTGAATTTCATCGGAAGTGTCGCGTTGGCAATGACGTCAATACTTTCGTAAGAACCGGGTCGAGCTGCCATTCCTCGCGAGAACATATAACTAGAAATCCTTTCCTTTTCTCTTTTATCCAAAAACATCCCTTATAACTTTACACACATATATAGATAGTGATACAATATATTTTTAAACAAATAGTACAAAACCCTAGTTATTAAAAATCCATTTAAAAAATGAGAATAATCCTTGGGCCAGGTACCTCCCCCGCCGGCCAATGAGCGAGCCCCACACCAGCGCTCCGCCAGACCCCGCCCCTCAGTCGCACTCAAGACACGGACACAGCAACACGAATATGTAAGAAGCTCCCGAGACCCCACGCCACGCACACCATCCCACCTCGATCTCGACCATCATCTTGGAAGCGGCTTCGCCACCGCCTCGAGTGGAGAGATTAGAGAGACCCGCGCGCCCCAGAGCCATGGCCAAGACGATCGTGATCACCCTCCCGAAGGGGCTGGGCGACGGAAACAAAATGGCGGCTCCGGCGCTGGCCACGGCCTCCATCGCCTCCAGGCAGCTCGGCTCACTCCTCGCCGCAGGGAATTTCGGGAATCTGGTCCACATCATCAAGGACGAGCCGCCGCAGGGATTCCCGACGCAAGGCTACCTGGAGGAGGAGATGGTGCTGGGCGGGGCCTCGAGCGAGGACAAGCCCCCCGCGAGGAAGAGGCAGAGACTCGACCACCTCAGCATGGAGGAAAAAATCATGAGGAGGTGAGGAATCGAAGGAATAAGGAGAAGGAAAAGGGGAATGAAGGAAAGGGAGAGAGATGGAGCCGTGGATAGTGTTTTCTTGTGATTGCGAAGGAGGAATTGAGGGCGGAGAGCTATCGATTTTGTGCATGACAGGTCCTCGCAATGTTCCGGAATTAGTCTTTTCCTCCCATATTTCGTCTCATTTATGTGGCCTCGTTATTGATACACAGTTCTTCAGAGAAGAATGTGAATATTCACAAGTTTTTACGTAAAATAATGGCGCTTTTGATAAAACATATGTTGAGGTTGTGCATGACGTCATCGGGTGGGCGTCGCGAAGTTGCCTCAAGTGTTATTATTTATTGTTATTTTAATTATTGTTAGTGTTATTATTTTTTTTTTCTTTTCTTTTTGGGGGGGGGGGGGTCAGACGATAGACTTTAGGGCTTGATGTTAATAATTAAAATGTACCGATACGTTTCCCACATTGGCATTTGGAATCGTGATGGATTTGACATTTAGCAATGGCTCAGAACTTTCCTAGTTTTTCTTCAGGGAAGTCCCATGTACTACTTTTTATTTATTCATGTATATATGTAATAATTTTATTATCATTTGAAAAGAATAATAGGCTAAAACATGTGCTTAATGGAAATTGTACTGTTGCAGTCTTAAATTATTGTAATATATTCCTGCCATGAAGAGAGAGTACTTGTTTTTTGGAAAAGGAGAGCATGGAGAATTGATCATTAGTGGACCGCAGAACAAGCGCATAGCATTGCTTGAATAGGGAATGAAACTGCTATACATTTTTTTTTTCAGTCTTTTGAGGTTTATGATCAATACATTACCTAGTCTCCATCTCTACCCTATTTTAGACAAGTGTCTAGGTAGAGCAATAGATAAGGGCATGAATATTATTATTAATTATTTTTTTATAATTACTTTGTGTATCGCTATCATGTTACTTTAGAAATTACTATAAGTAACCCATGAAAATGTTTATACTTACGTGGTAATTTTCTCTTTCAGAAAATTAAAGAATAGAGTTGCCGCACAGACAGCGCGTGACAGGAAGAAACAGAGAATGGATCAGCTTGAAGCAGAGATTGATGAACTACGGGACCTAACAGCTGTTTTATCTGAACAGAACACTTGTCTTGCAGAAGAAAATGCAGAACTGAAGGAGATGTTGACAAAATGTACATGTGGACAGGACAGCACAGAGAGCAACGTCAATGAAGCCACAAACATCAGCTGTGACGACACACAGAATGCAGCAGTTGTCGTTGAGGAAGTCACGATCCCTGTCAACAACCCCGCTGGTGGATCAGCAGTATCCCAACCTCAGCAGAAGGCAGTGGGGATGTTGGCAGTGCTCCGGATCATGGTTCTCTCAACACTCTGCTCACAGTGGGTCAATACAGCTGCCTTGGCGGTGTTAGCAAACAGAACTCTCGGAACCCTTCCCAGTCTGCCTGCCAGCAACAAGCAAGTCAGCAATTTGCAAACCCTTCCAGTCAAGAAGAGAACTGCGAAGTGGTGGGGACCACACCAACAGTCCTGGAATCCAACTGGGATGTAGCAGACCATGACTATACCAAAGGAAGTCACACAAAGAATGAATTGAACCTGAGCCTTACGCCTGCTGAGGATGACCTTATTACACAACTGACTAAAGCCATGGACCAGGTTCCTGAAATCAGCGTGAAGGACACATCACCAGAAGGTGTCACCATTTCAGTAGATGACGTAGCACCTCAGACAGACAACCTTGCTACACCGGACATTTTAAAGGAACTTCTGGATGGCTGGTTTGAGAGTAACATTGAAGCACAGGAAGTAAGTCAGGGTGCCAGTCAGGAGCTGAACACTACACCAGTGAAGGAGGACCTCCAACCCACAAATGAGAGAGCTACATCACCCATCACCAAGGAACAGATCCTGGATTTCCTGCAAGACAAGATGCAGAGTCCCAGTCATGGGTCGTCCACAGAGTCTGAGTCTGGTTATGATTCCGTCACATCTCCAAGGTCCTTGGGGTCGCCAGAGATGATTGACCTGACGTCCCCAAGGCCTTTGGGGTCGCCTGAGCCACTGGATCAGGGGATGGAACTGGACGACTCTTTCAGTGAATTATTCCCGTCACTGTTTTAGCTTGTTCAGTATTTAAAAGCACCGTGTACCTGTGTTTAATATAAGAATGTGTACATTAGTCAGTTGAATATTAAGGTTGTAAATAGTATTTGTAAGACTTAGGCTTAAGGTTTGAAGTGTGATTGCTATTAAAAGAAATATTTTCAAAACACTTTAATTTTCCTGAACTTTCCTAATGATAGAAGTAATTGGGATTTAGATAATTCTATCTTGAAAGTCAGTCCCACACCCCTACATTTTTTTTTCTTGGAATACTTCAAAAACAATTTAGACTACACATTTTATTTACAGTGGTAATATGGCTACTGGAAATCTAATTTCACATGACCTTCCCATATTGGCTACTGGAAATCTAATTTCACATGACCTTCCCATATATCTGAATATATGCCTCTTATAACAGAATATGCAAGCCTTAACAAGACAAGTACATTATTTTATAGTTTTCTACCATCACAATGGAGAAATTAAGTGTTCAGGCATGTCCAGTTCAGCAGCCCTGACCAGTGGACATGCAGATGTGATGTCAAAAGTGGACATATTCCTAGCTAAACAATAGCAGTTTGAAATTTATTGTTTTGTCGATAGCTTGGCCATCTTGGATATCGCATCTCTTGTACACTAATCATGCCCTTGCCTCTGGACACGTGTTTAGACTCTTAGACTCTGATTCTGTAAATACAATGGATGAAAAGAAAAACACACATCCCTTTGTTCAAGGCAGAAAACTAAGGAGATCAACTGGTGTGATGACCAGGATATTCAAGGAAGGGTTACATAAGCAATGATAATTAGAAAAATTAAAAAAAAAATAAAATAAAAAAATAATTAAAATTAAGCTAAATCCTAATAAATGCTGAATAGTGTAAACAAGTGTCCACTGATTTTTGAAAATACAGTTTATTGAGTAGGTTACTTTTACAAAATACTTACTAAACCCTTCCATATATTGCCATTATTAAAGATGAATTATTACTATCCCTAAAAGAATATCTTATATTATATGTAAATATGTATTTATGAAGGATAGCAAAGTCAAGAACACTATTATCAGTTCATTCACTCAAGATGAAGCATATTTATGAATGAAAAGAAATCAGCCATATACTTGTATATTCATGTTACCTTCTTAAGTCTTTTGTTCAAGTTAAAATCAATTAAAAAATAATCTTATGGAATAGCACACATTTGGGTGGGTACATGTACTACATGTTATAATTGTTGTACAAAGAGAAAATGTGAACTTTCCCCATTATGTTTTGCTGATACAGCATATTATGAATATCTTGAGAATTCTGATCACTAATAACACCATCTTAATTCTTTTGCTGCAATACCTTACTGGCTAATATTAGAAGCAATACACAGACTAAAATGATACCTTATTAAAATCCTCCAAATATATCATTGTACTTTCTGTTTTAAGTCCCTAGAGAAGAGCCATTAATTTCCTACAGACTGGGATAAAAAAAGTAAATTGAAAAATAAAAATCTCTGCGATAATTTCCTAAAACCCCAAAGCCTAAAAGAGAACAAGCATCTATGTCTTCAGTCCCATCATTTCCGTCTGGAGGACCTCGAGAGTCGGGAAGAGTTTTCCGAGAGCGGCTTCACATGGGACATTCTCCCTGACTTCCTCTTGGGTGGAGTCGAGACCTTGCTGTCGTCTTCGTCTGAGTCGGTGCTGATGGTGACTTTCTTCTTGTGCGGCTTCTCCATGTTGCCTGATCGTCTTGTCATTCTCTGATTTTCTGCAAGGCAAAGGCGTAACCTTGACATACATCTGAACATATCTTGATCTATAATTTGTACAATCTTCTCAATGTCTAGGTTATGGAAAACATTTTATTTCGTTTCACGGAAACTGTGAAAAATCATATCTTTTGGCATACTTGATAAAGGTTTGTCTACTACTAGTATGCATTCTGTTTTTCAAGGCACAACACACTCTGTACCCAAATTTAGTGAACACTTACTCCAATATATATCACCATCTTTTCCTCTATTTAAGGCTTCCTACAATGAATTTTTGGTTTACGAAAATACAACAGAACAGACATGAAGGCAGCATTGACTGTTTTGTATTACTTCCAATGGAAAACTTACCCTTATTCTGACGGTGAGCTGGGTGTAACTGTGAGCGAGTTTCCTCTGCCTCTTCCTCCTCCTCCCCCTCGTCCTCTTCCTCTTCCTCTTCAGTTTTTTCTTCATCTTCGCTGGAACTCTCTTTGCGTCTTCTGCCTCTTATTCTGCCTTTGGCCCCTTTCTCTGTTTATGCAAGAAAATGGAAGATATTAGCTTCTCAAGTAAATAACTTTTCTCCTGACAAAATAATTACATATATATATATATATATATATATATATATATATATATATATATATATATATATATATAAACAGCTTTACATGACTGCAGGTACTGATAAAAATTTAATGCAAGTAACCCATATCAGTAACTTATTCACTGGTCACTGTAGCATATGCAGGTGTTCCTGAGTCATCTAAATCATTTTCATCTCATATCAAAATACAGATTATTAATTAATCTAGTAGTTATTTATTAATTTCTTAATCTGCAAACAAACCAATCAACACCCTGGTGGGAAAAAAGAAGAAGAAAAAGAAGAAGAAAAGGCCCATACCTGAGTTTTTCACATTCTTCGCCTTCGTCTTGGCGCTGGCAGCTTTGTTGAGGACATTCTCGTCTTCCACGCCCTTCTCGTGGCTCTCCTGCATCCTACTCTCCAACTCCTCGATCAGGACTTTCATCTCTGGCTTGACCAGTTTGCGGGCACTGGCAAGGATGCCCAGGAAGAACTCGTACACTTCTGGCTCGAAGAGCTTGTCAGCATAGCACGAGAAGTTCTCGCTGAGCTTTCTGATGCTCTTCTCACTAAAAAGGAATTGTATTTGTTTATTTTAATGATGAAACCTAGACTTGAAATCATATTTGTAATGCTTTCAATATATATTACTGATATATACTTTTTTATTTTTATTTTTCTATATGCACTTGGTGTGGTAATACAATCAAAAACAAATTAATTAATAAATACACAGAATCTGCTTTCAAATTGCTGTGTATTGTCATAAAGATGAAAATAATGATAATAATAATATTAATAATAATAATAATAATAATAATAACAGCAACAATGATAATAACAACAACAACTAAAACAAAAATAATAACAATAATATTACGCCCATAAATACAATAACTTAAAAAAATATATAATAATAATAATAATAATAATAATAAGTCAATATGCAAAACACCACTTCAACCAACTTGTATGAGAACAGTGACAGGCAGTAGGAAATGTCTCTCCACTGTCTTGTGGTGACGGTTGCTTGGAATCGATGGCAAAGCTTCTCCACTAATGTTTCCAGCTGTTTGTCCTTTTGTACCAAGTTCAGTATGTGCCTGGAGAAAAAAAACATACATATTAGAAACATGGCGTGCACACAGTTTTGATTTAGTTGAAACTGCCCAGAACAAGGTAATAATTCTTTTGGTATCTATGAAATATTGCATCTTTAGGATTGAGGATAAGAATCTCCCAAATATGGAAAGTGTAAAAATAGCAGAACGTGCATAAAAAAAAGGCCAAAAATATGATTTTTGGAAAACCTGGGGGATTTTTTGAGAACTTAAGCCCTCAAAATACTACTCAAGACTATCTAAGCCAATTCCTCAGGAAATTTACTTTTTATGGGTGGGTGGATCTTTGATGAAGAAGAAGAAGAAGAAGAAGAAGAAGAAGAAGAAGGAGATGAAGAAAAAGGAGAAAGAAAGAGAGAGAAAAAAAAGAAAAGTATTTCACTAAATTGATTAAGTAAAATTTTGTCTTAAAAGCACTTAAGACTGTGGGGCATGGAATGACAATGCCACACCCAAATTTCTCTAAAAAAAATTATTTTTTATTTTTTTCCCAATTGCAACTCAAAAACTATAGAATTCATTTTCAACAACAACAACATAAAAACTCAGATCTCTATCATGTTGGGAAAAAAAGGATACAAGTTTAAAAATCTTTAGCTCAAGATAACTCAAAGTATAAAATCCCTTTAACATTCACAACAGGTAAAAATGAGCTTTTGTCTGGCTTATGGCTAAGCTCCTAAGGAATCATGCCACACACCAAAAAATGGGCTTGTAATATAATTAGAAGTCATCCAAGTCAATGAATGATGTGACAAGATGTTATGCAGTGTTAATGGATTAACGAATATTGTTTATACGGTACTAATCACACATTTCAAGGAATCTCTCTAGATCATTACTGCAATTTCAGAACTGTTTGTATCCTTACCCAATGATTGTTCTGTAGCGTTTCTCTTCAATTCCTAGTTCCGTGTCAGACAAGCGCGAGATGATGTCGGGGAGAACGTTATACAAGGCATTGCCCTTCCTGGCAAGCTCACTGAAGAAAAGTTTTGCCAAACCTGAAAACGGATTAGGAATTCATAATAATCTTATCTAACAACAGATAAATATAATATTCCCTTTTCATGAATGACAATCTCTGCCTGCACTTTTCATAAGGACCTTATCTGACATGCACACAAATTCAGTCACACACTATTTCTATGCCATAATGCCAAGCACCAACTCACCTGATATCCGTGGATCGTCATCGGTGATGCAGAGAGCAATGTCAGATATCTGTCCTTTAACCTTGACCATATCATTAAGGATGAGATGGGTGAGGATTGTCAGGGTGTTCTGTCGCACTTTCGGGGAACCGTCTCTTAATCTGCAATCAGAAATGTAGGTATGAACTATATGATGGCAGCTTAACAAAATATACACAGGTCATTCATGTTTTTCTTAAATCTGATACTTCCAAGTATTTCAAGTTATACAAAAATGCATTACACCTTACACTCATCAACACCAAAATTATTATATACATATATATATCTTTATCTATATTATTCAGTTTCCTTCATACTCTGTCTTCAGGTTTGTGGCCCGCTGATACACAATTCCCTCATGTGCAGTGAAGGCTTTTCTTTGTAGTAAATATTCCTTATGATTGATATTTCTTAAGTGATATAACATGTTTAAACATGTTTAACCCATTCCCGACGGGTCACGCCTATAGGCGTCATAACAATACGTTTAATGTGCCGCCAAAGCGATCCGAGGCAATGATTTGGCGTGATGTACCGAATTCACGAGCTCAAAGTTGGCTCATTGCCGTGTTTTTTTTTTTTTTAGTTTTCTACACCCGTCGCCAATGGGTTAACCCAATGCCACTGGGGAAAATGAATAAAAAATGGGGAAAATGCTGTGCTCATTTTCTATAGTTTTGTGAAATGTCTCTGCACATAGATGGCTCCGCTAGTGCTTAGCCACAAAGGAGTCAATTAGTAGATCTTGTGACCTTACGTGATTTGAATTGGCTGGAAAAACATATTTTTTTACTTGTTCTGTGAATATCGATGGTGTTATTTTTATTATGATTGTTATAATTACTATAATGTTATAAACATTAGTAACAGCAAAATATGATAACGTAAAATATCTTCGTAAATCAAAGAAAAGGGTAAACGGGAGAGACAGACAGTACTCGTAATTGGCTCATTGGTGGCGTAGTACAAGTGTAGCCATCTAGGTGTAAAAACAATCAAACAAGTAACTCACAGCGGGCATGGCATGTCCGTACACGTCATGCCCGTCGGCATACCTATGATATCAAAAAAGTATATGCCTCCCCACATATATGTATGTATGTATATTTAGAAAATATATGTGTATGTGTATATATGTATGATATATATATATATATATAACATATATATGATATTTAATATATATACATATATATATATATATATATATATATATATATATATATATATATAACATATATATAATATATAATATATACATATATATAATATATAATATATATATATATATATATATATATATATATATAACATATATATAATATATAATATATACATATATATAATATATAATATATATATATATATATATATATATAACATATATATAATATATAATATATACATATATATAATATATAATATATATATATATATATATATCAATATCTATCTATCTATATCAATATCTATCTATCTATCTATCTATATATACATATATCAATATCTATTTCTATCTATCTATCTATATATATATATATATATATATATATATATATATATATATAACAACTAAAACAAATCAAATGTGCTTTGGTATGGGACTAGCCTATCAATCTCTTGTTGCCCCCTAATATGCAAAGGTACCACAGCTGAGAACACTGCTCTATACTGTACCCAAAGTCTCCATACTGTCAAAAGCAGATCTTAGGGGAAAGTAAGAAAGAGACCAGACCTGGCATAGATTCGTGGGGTCCAAGGCTCTAGCTGGTTCGGGAACCGGAAGGACAAGTCTCCCAGGGCAATGACTATGTTGGCACGTATCGCATGATCTTCGGACTTCTCCAAGATGGTGAACAGGAGCTGGAAAGAGGAATGTAGGCTAGTAAACAGGGAGGGACTCTTAACTCTATTTTGCTTTATCTATTAATGATCGAGGAATCGGTAGCTTGTGCTGAAGTGACTGACAACTGCATAATCTTTATTTGTCTGTGAAATTTTCTATACATTGTATGCTTTGCTATATACAGCACTAGTACCAAAAAGGAAAGAATGTTAATGGCAGCTAACTAGTGATTACATATTCACATTGCAAACATCCTATAAACAGCCTTGAAAAATGAAATCACTGAAACCTCACCTGCAGATTATCTTCGCATAAGTCTGAAGATATCATCATGAACTTGGCCAGGGCTAGGGTTGAAGCCGTCCGTAGCTCTGCATCTGCGTACTTTGCCGGGTTGGTGCATACAGCCAAAATAACTGGCCTGGGAATGATACAAAAAATTTCATATACAGCCTAGGCACTTCACCTCATATAATTTAAAGTTCGAAATTCCAAAGTTACATATCCATTTACCTATCAATATAATTTCACCTATAGAGTATTATGATAATTAGAAGAACATTTCAACATATTTTTCTACTGGCAATGTTTTACTTGTCAAGAGGATGTGGTAGTTAATAATAACAATAATAATAATAATAATAATAATAATAATAATAATAATGAACCATAATCATGTTGACAAATGTAGAAAAGGTATGAATGAGAATTAGTAACTTCCCAATACAAGAGACGTATTTGATCGTGTTCGAAAAACATAGTATTTCTGACGAAGATATAATGGAAACCTGTCAAATACATCTCTTGTATAGTGAAGATATTCATTCTCATTCATACATTTTTTATAAGAATAATAATGACAATAATAAAATAACAATAGTAACAGTAATAATAATAATAATATCAATAACAGTAATAGTAATCTGCCAAGGAATAACTTACGAAAGGAAACCTTCAACTAAAACTACGTCTTTAAATTCACAAACATTCCTTTCTCAACAACTACTTACTTGACAAGAGCGAGGAGGTTGTCAGCTTTAACGATCTCTGTCTCGCAGATGGAGCGGATGTACTCTGCCTCCATGTCGTCTGCCACTGCCCCAGTCAGGCCCATCTCCTCGTCCATGTCTCCATCTTGGGATCCCTGGGAAGTGGCCGAAGAGAAGTTGGTGAAAGTCCTCAAAAATGTGATACTAGAGTGCAGATCAGAAAACCACTTGAATAATAATAATAATAATAAAATGAGAAAACAACAATAAAAATATAAATAATCAAATGATAAAATCAAGGAGTCTAGACCATGTGAGACCTCACCCCTCTGATCATGGAAGCCTCAGTAGCAGAGGTGGCTAGTGATTTCCTTATGTTCCTTTTCTTCTTTTTCTTTTTCTTCTCTGTTTCCATCTCCTCTTTGAGGTAATTTCTGCGCTTCAGCTCAGAGAACACATAGGTGTCGAGGTGAATCAGCTGACGCAGAGCCACTTGGCCCACAAACACGAAGAATCGTGTCAGGATGCCTACGGGGACCTTGATATCTTCAGTCTGGAGGGATTCAGGCACATTAAACACAGGTCCATAACAAAGGGAGCATTTTTGTCAATCAAAATGATAAGTGTTTCTTCTCCCCTTAAAAGATAATTTTGTTTTGAGTTGCCCATAGACATGAAAAAAAAAGAAGGACAAAAAGAACCATCTGCTTCCAGAAATGGAAACAACTGACCTCTGGCTGAGAGCCATCACTTGCTGAGTCTGCTGCTTCTGTGTGATGTGAAAGCATGATCTTGCTCATCTCTTGAAGAATCTCTCCGCAGATGAGGTCAGGATGTTCTGCCAACTGGGAGAAAATGTTGTTATTAATATAAAAGGGAGAAAGAGAAGGGAGGGTGAAGGGGATGGGGAGTGAGAAAAAGAAAATGGAAAGAACAAAAGAGGAAGAGAATAAAGTTGTCAAGATCAGCTGACACCCTACATGCTGGTGCCAAATGTGAGCTATTGCATTTGGTCTCATGACTTGATACCAAAAAGGAGCATGGAAATCAGCTCCCAAATTAGATCTTTACTAAGTGGACACACAAAGAATGGATAGGCAAGGAATTATATAAACCCAATTGGCACAGATGGCAAGAATACATGCCATGTCTACTGTAATATAAGTTTATTTATTGTCTTTACATACAGATGGGTCTATAAGTGCTTTGTCACCAAGGAGTCAGTTACTAGTCCAATCTATCTCACCTGTTTACCCTTTTCCTTGATTTTTTGAGAATGCTTTTTATGTTATTTAATTGTTTTTGATATTACCAAGACTTTAACTGTAATTTAATAATCACAATATCAATAAGAATAATCAAGTATCAATATCAAGAGTATTAGAAATAGAAACACATTTTCCTGCCACTTCAAGGAATGGGGAAACCAGGATCGGTCACTAGGGCCCACTGATAGACTCCTTGCTGGCTGAGCACATGTGGAGCCATCTGTATGTAACAAAATTCACAAAAAACTACAGGGGACATTACATAAATCCATGGTGACTGGTTAAAGAAAAGTTACTTAATTAAGGCTAATTAAATTATGCACAATGGAGTGCCTAAAATCTTTGCAGCAATAATTTTGTAAACTCTATAGACAAAAAGAACACCAACAATAATTATAAAAATAGCAAAAACAATGATAATTAATCAAAATACTCACAACACCAAAAACAACAAATATAAAGTTCTCCTAACAAGCCCTCCCTCGTAAGACACACTTTGCACCAACTTACCGAATAAATCAGACTAACGGCCTCAACAGCCATGGGAGAATACTGACGATCTTCGAGGATGTTCAGACCTTCCAGCAAGATCTTGGTAAGGCGCTCGAAGATCTCGTGGTCTCGGTTAAACCTTGATAGGGGATGAGAGAGAGAGAGAGAGAGATTTTAGACCTAGATGAAAAGCATTACAGGTTTGTGCCTTCTGTGAATTAGGTTGATCTAATGTGACATTATTCTTACTATTACAATTTCATCAATACGGTGCTCTCTCAGTACTGTGATATCAAAAAAAATTATTCTGGTGGAGTAGTAGCTATATCATAACTACCATTCTTATAAACTGTGAAACAAGAACAAGGCCATGAAGTCTGGACAGATAATTAAACAAAATTAATAAGCAAATCTGTCAATCTAGTTAATACATTGAGGTAATAACCAAATGACGTTCATCAGTTGTACCTGTTGGGTGGATTTGGGTCATCCGTTTTTGGCTTGGCTGGGGATAGCTTCAACAAGGCAGTGCAGGTCTCCTTGACAAGAGTGAAGTTGTGCAGGCCTCTCTCGCCCAGGCCAGAGTTCACCAGGACCCCAATGTTGCTCGAGACAATGTGCGCTTCTGAGCTGGGAGGGAGGGAAAAATAGTCTAAGCCAACTCTCAATAAGAAGAGGAAAGGAAGCAGAGAAAAAGAAATAAAGGAAGAAAGAAAGAAAGAAAAAACAGTAAAAAAAGAAGAGATAACAGTGAAAGAAAGCAAAAAAAACTTACATAACATATATACAACACAACAAATTAATGCATTATTAAGCTCCTTACTTGGCACACATGGCGAGGAGAACGAGTCCTGCCAGTGACTCATCATCTGTGGTGTCAGGCAGGGTCTTGGTGAAGCGTTCCCAAAGCAAGGTTAGGCACTGCTTAGTAATGTCACCTAAAAGATAGACCATCAGGGCATGAGGTAAGAATGTAAGTGTGTGATTTAAATATAAAGAAAAATGTTGGATATAAATTAGGGATCATTCTGATCTACAGATTTCACATCAAAGAAGAAAAATTGACAAAAAAGTCAAATTGAATATGGAATGTCCTTTAACATTTGTATTATGGACAACACTTTTTCCTGTCATGTTAAATATATGGGACAAATGTTATTGCAAGCTTAAAATATATGACATTTTCTAAAATCTGATTACTGAAAAAAATCAATTAACCCATTGGATCTGGTGATCTGAGATAAGGTGCTCTTGCATTACTTCCACTGGTAAATGAGGGTCAAATGTGCCATCTGTGAGTCATGTCTGGAAGAATACTGGCTCCAGGGTGTACACTATTCATTCCCATGTACATGAATCTACTCCTGGACACCTTGACCCATGGCACAGGGTGTGGATATTAAGAAATCATTGAAAAAATAACCACAAGTGACACATAGAGCTGTAGACTATCTGGAGGGAAAATACAGTCTGCTCAAAGATAAGTCTATCACCATCTTGATCCAGTATAACATATGACAAATATAGACATATGAAAATGGGCAAAACAGTGTAGGCAGAACAATAGCTAATAGCAAAGCAAAGAGGATGCAAGGAGTCTTTTTGATGCTGCGCATGAGTGTTTGTGCAGGCCGAGGTTACAAGACACACACCTGGGAGAATCACCATTCACATAAGCCTAATGCCTGAATTTTGGTCACATATCAGCCTCGAGGCAACCAAATCCAATGGGTTAATAGTGTTAAATGACCAGACAAACGGTACCTCAAGATTATAGAAGCAACTTTAAACTAAAGTTCAATTTACAAATCACAGACTATATTCCCATCCAAATCACAAACATGTTATGAGCTCAAGGGAAATACATTCTTTGACTTTATCAAAGACTATCCAGTAAAAAAGAAACAGAAAAAAAAAAAAAATAATAATAATAATAATATCCAAATAAAACAGTCAGATAATTCTTTTAAATGTTACATAAATAGCATCAATAGTCCCTAGAGAGGTATCTATTCAAAACACAAAACAAAAATCTCCCTGACACTCCCTAAACACTCACCGGAATTCACAAACTGTGCTATAATTTCCTCCATGGATGTCCTCTCGCCTAGGGTTGCACCGGTAATAAGGGCTGAGAGGTTCCTTACAATGTGTTGAGCACGGGCCCTGCAAAGTAAGTTATTTTTAAGTCAACCATCCCTTGGCAAGAGCAACATTCAAGTATAAGAGGCCAACTGTATATAAAACCTGGAATATAGTATGACAGGCTACCGATTGCAGTGTATTCATGACATAATAATAATTATAGTAATAATATATAAACTAAATAAATGCTGCATATACTAATTATACATATAACTGCACTACATCCAAAACCTTAAAATATAAGTAGCAAAATACATAATTCCAAGTTCCCTCACCTTTCATTTGGAGCTTCAATGTTAATGTACAGGCGCTGATAAGCCCCAATAACTGCGTCCTTGACAGCCTGCTCCTTGCTCCACACCAGGGCCAACATGCGACGCACACCGGTCATGGCATTAAGAAGGCCAAACTCAAAGGCTGAAAGGCAGAAGAAAAAGAAAACAGTGATAAGGAGAAACTAGAAACAGCAGGCTTACTTCAACTGATCTCTTTCAACTAGGTTTGGCATCGGCCTTTTCATCAGCATTGAACTCCCTCCGTCTTAAGTGATATAAACAATGAAACTAAATTAGATCCTACCAACAAAAGAATATCCAATATCCTAAAAGCAATAAAATAAACTGACACAATAAAATTGATCCCTATTAGAAAATATTGCTTACTGACAGAATTACAGACCTGTTACGAAGAATTGTACTGCTTCTAACACATCTGATACATGTTTGCTGCTCAGCAGCTGGCAGAGAACTGGCAAGCCTTTGTTGAACAGTTTAGCAAAACAAACAGAATCCTGTTGAATGAAAGTATTTTATCTTAGCTAAATATATATAAATATATATATATATATATATATATATATATATATATATATATATATATATATAAATATATACACACACACACACACACATGCATACATACATACATACACACACACATGCATGCATGCATACATACATACACACACCCACACAAGACATTCACAAAAAACAATAAATAGATAAAAGCAAATAAATAAATAAATAAAAAATAAATGAAAATTAATCTTAATATGAAGACACTTCTCAAAATAAATAAATCATAGCGTAATACTAAAACATAATATCAATAACTTAACGCAATACTAATAATCCTGAGCACAGGAAGCAAGACCCGCAGGCATCTACCTTCAAGTAGTTGACCAAGAGCTTCTGCTTGGTCACCTCTGCCTGGGCCTCCTTCTCTGCCCTCATTTCCTCCGTCTCCTCTTTCTCCTCCTCCCCCTCCTCCTCAGGCTTCTTGTCCTCATCCATCTTCTCCTCCTCAGCTGGCCTGTTTTTGCTCTCCTCCATCTCCTTGGCAGACAGGAAGATGCGCTCCAGCACGACCAGGTGGCGGATCTGGTGGTCCGTCAGCTCCTCATCCTTGCTCAGCTTTTTGTACGCTTTGGAGGAATGGATCTCGGGATCATAGCTGGAAAAGGGACAAGGATTTAGGGCTTTGCATGTCTAAGAAAAATGAGAATGGAAGAAAAAGAGAGGAGACTTTAGTTTATGGAATAGTGAATGAGAGAGAGAGAGAGGAAATTTGGAAGAGGAGGGATAAGAGGAAAAGAAGAGAAGGGGAAGACAAGAAAAGAAAAGAAAGAAGATGAAGAAGAAGAAGAAGAGAAAGATGAGGGGGAGGACTAAAAGGCTTTGTTCCACTCTCTCCCCTCCCCCCCAAAAAATTACCAATCATCATCATCCCATTATTTAATGGCTTGCCCCTTAGATTAGAGAACCATCAGTTTCCTTTCATCTCTTAAATGACCCAAATTGGGTAACATTCCCCTACTCACTCTTTCAGAAAACCCTTGAAATTACGCACCATTTTCGCATCTCAACAAGAGAAAGAGGATCAGTGTCAGATAACAAACACAGACCAACAAAACCAGAAACATGCTCCCTCCAAAGAACAAAGGGCCTACCCAAACACTTCAGCCCCGTGAAACATTTCTAGGGCGCACTCCAGCAGTTTGACAGCTCTTCTGATCTTGCTGGAGTTCAAAGCCTCTGCAATCTCCAAAACTGCATCATTTAGTGAGGCATCTTCCTCTAAGGAGTCTTCATCATCATCATCGTCCTCAGTGCCACCTGCGATAGGTAAAGGAAGTGTTATTATAACACCTGCAAAACTGTTCCATCCCCATTGTATAATATCTATGACGTCTATTTGTGTATTTGGATTTTGTTTCTTTCTTTCTTCATTTTATTATTATTATCATTTTTGTATATTCTTAGCATTGTACATTTGCAAAGACACCCATCCACAAAACATTCACACTTTAGAAATAAAAGAGAGAGAGAAACATACCTTCATCAACAACTTCCAAAACAATGGCGACCACCTCAGGCAACATGGCAGCCCACAGCTCCCTTCCAGTGACGGTCTTTTCTACCTGCGGTTTATTTTCCTCTTCTGCTGACAAGTCCAAAGCAGCCTTAGGGTCCATTTCCTTTAGTTTCTTGAGCTCTTCTTCATGTTGGCCTTCCAGTTCTTCCAGGGGGAGCTGTATTCAATGAAGGTATTAAACCAGATTTCCATTAAGAACAGAACCGAAAAAAATATATAATAATAATAATAATAATAACAATATATATATAATATATATATATATATATATATATATATATATATATATATATATATATATATATATATATATATATATAAAGCGAATTACTACAGTCCCTCCTCACCTTTGCTGCAAATGGGTTGCCCTTCAGGAAAGCAGTCAGCAACTGAACTGCGCTCTTCCTCACATGCGATGACTTGTCCTTCAGGCGCCCTAGGGTGAGCTTCAGGACCTGCTGCTGTCTGCGCAGGGGTACAGCCTTTTCACTCACAAGGCCGTTCCAGATGTGTAAGACCTTGGGGAAAGGAAGGAGACAATTTGCTATTTGACTATTGGCAAAGGGATTAAAGAATGATTAGAGTTATATGGCAGCTTGATAAGCCATATCTACTTAAGGCTTACCAAATGAGGCAAAGGCAAGGGAAAAGAGAAAGGAAAAGAAACACAGAAAAACAAGAGTGTGCTATATATCAATGCTAAATGAAATCTCAAAAGTAGTTTTTTTTTTAAGGAAAAAAAGGGAGTAAGCAGGAGAGAACAAATGGGGGGAAATAGAGAGAAAGAGTAAGAAAAGAAAAAAAGGAGAGTAAAGGAAAATAAAAAATGCAGGAATGAAGAGAAAGGAAAGAAGGCAAGCAAGAGAATCACAAAACAACAAAGTAAGCAAGAAAACTGAGAAAAAGAAAAGGAGAGCAAACAAGACAGAAAAAAGTTAAATAAGCAAGATATCCATAATAAACAAGCAAGAAAAGAATATCAATTAAAAGAGAGCAAAAAGAGAAGACATAACGAATATGGACCAAGACACAAAATAGAAAATTGGGCAACCCTTACTTTACTGCGCACAAAGGCATGAATGTCGTGGATGTGGTCCTCGAGGTGGTCGAGACACTGGTCGCGCAGGTCTCGGCTCTTAGGGTCCAGCTGCTCACTGCTCAGGACCCTCAACACAATGGAACCCAGGATGGACAGCACGCAATTCCTCATGCCCGATGCCTGGGAAAAATATGTGAATGAATGAATGAATGAATGAGAGTAATGACAATAATGATAATGAGTTATTTTACTGGAGTGTGTAGTGTATAATATACTTATAAAATAAAAAGCAATTAATATTAATTCCTATCTTCTTGAAAACATGTGGTCTAAGCATTGACCATCCATAACAGTGCTAAGTATCTAAGCTCTTTAAATGGAACAACTAAACCATCAGGAAAAAGAAAAACAAAAGACAAAAGAAAAGAAAAGGAAAAAAAAAAAAAAAAAAAAAAAAATATATATATATATATATATATATATATATATATATATATATATATATATATATATATACATACATACATATATACACACACACACACACACACATATATATATTATCATAATCACTAAACATTTTTGGCCCAAAATTAAAAGAAAAGAAAAAAAAAAAGTTAATAAGCTGATAACCACTCATCAGACACTTTGAATGAAGCCTCCCTTTCCTCACCTCCTCATGCAGGAAGTTAACGAGCAGGCTGAGTGAGGGCAGCATGACCTGGGGGCACTTCTCCGATACCTCCACCAGGAACTGGGAGAAGTTACGCAAGCCCGAAGTATCCTTCATGAGCTCTCGTGCGTCCACCTTCGCGATCTCCCTCACCATCTCTGACACGACTGTGGTGTTGCCAAAGGACTCGATCAGAAGGATCACACCCTGGGCACACGGGACAACCATGTGCTCAAAGTGCTGCAACAGCTGTGAAGAGAGGTAGAAGCAAACAGGTTATTAGCGATAAACGAAGAGGCACTTTGAACATGGTGTTTCTCTTATTACTGTACATAAGCTTTTCTGTTGAAAGAAGAGTAATTAAGATGAAGAAAAGGCAAAACTTCATGATCATTAAATAAAACCCAGTAAGAAACACGCCAGCAGTTCCAACAGTCTTCAGAATAAAATCTATAAAACACACAAATGCTCCCTCATTCCTTAGCTCCGCAATTTCTGGACTAACCTGCATGAGCTTTAGTGAACAAGCAAGACCATGGTTGAACTTCTTGACGAGTGTGCCGATGATCTGGAATATTGAGTCTCGTGTCGACTTGGTCCTTGCCAAGTTCATGGTGGGGGACTCCAGAATCTTGTAGCAACAGTTGGCTATGAGGCTGGAAAAAGAGTGTGGAAATTAACATGTGGCTGGATAACCTCATCTGGTAATTAGGAAACAGTGTTATTCCATCTTCAGTACTTTGAGAAATGTACAGTTTAGTTACAAGTCTTACCATAAAGGGAATGATGTCTCAATTATAAAAGATATCTCATATATTGCAAAATAAAAGGCTTGCATAAATAACAGTTTTACTCCTTGCAAAATACAATCAAAGGATGGAAGGTAAAGAAAGCAAACTGATATATTTTCTCTTAAACCGTCACTACTTTTATGCCAGGATAACTTTACATGCAACACCTAAAAATATATATTGACATCTAAACTCCTTTTCCTGCAACTAGTTTCCTAATTTCTTAACTAATCTAACCGTTTAAGAACAACCAAACTAATAAATACTAAAATTGCTTTTCAAAATATACTGCTTACCATTTCCTTATGCTCATGTCAGACTGCAAGAGTCATTTTAGATTTAATTGCAGAAGAACATTTTTTTTATAATCTTTTGAAAATGTATATCCACAAATTTTATATACCATAACACACAATACACAAAGAGATCACCAGCACATACTCTTAAATGTATAATTTCAAAGGACAAGTACCTCTCTGAACACCATATAATAACAATAATCATCAAAGTAAATGATCTCTCTTGCTGCTGAACCCAGACTTACTTGACAAAATCCTCCTCCATAATGGGTGGCTCCCACAGGCGGTGCAAAGGGTGCTGCAGGACAGAGAACAGCTGGACCAGCATGCGGTTCCTCTCCTCCTCCCAGTCCGTCCCGTCATCGGACTTCCTTGCCGACTTCTTCCTTCCCTGCTGGGGTGGGGAAGGTGGTATTGGTAGTGAAAATTACAAACAACAAAAATAACAATAATGAATATCAGGAATTACAAAAATAACAATGTCATAGCAACAATAATATTGGATGAACAAACAAATGAATTTTTTTTGTAATCTCCCCAGCACACTCTCGCCAAACTACCTGTCATAATAATCAAGCAAAGCATTCCTCAGCTCACCTTCCCTAAAACCAGGGTGTCAGTGGAGGGTTTGTTGTACTCATTCTCGAAGGATTCAGTGAGGTTGCAGGCAATGTACGTGGTCATCTTGAGGACATTGAGCCATTGATGTCGTTCCTTGGCGCTCAGGTCCCCCTCGTCCAGAAGCAGTGCCAATTCAGCCGTTACCTTGGACATCGCTGCAAAGTTAAAGAGTAGTGGGTAATTCCCTCATATTCTCTGTATGTTACCCCACTTTCTTTTCTACATAAAAAAAATTTGCATTCTTTAAAAAAGAGGACTGAAAAAGAAAATGACAACCCGTAACATCTCCTTGAATACTGTGTTCTTCTCTCCCCCCTTTTTCCTTTCAATTTCCTCTTTTCCTCTTTTTCTTTCCCCTCCTTCTCCTCTTTCCCTTCCCTCTCCTCTCCCTTTCCCTTCAATCTTTTCTTCTCTTCCCCTTTCCCTTTTCTCTCCTCTTCTCTACCCCCTTCCTTTCTCTCTCCTCTTCTCTTTTCCTTTCCCTTCTTTCTGCTTCCCATCTCCCTACCTTTAAGGAGGAGCTCCCACGAGCGCTGCCGAAACTCTCCATCCACGCTGCCAAAGCTAACCAGGACACTATACAGCACGTCAAAGTTCTGTGCCTTGATGATGAAATGCGGGCCATCTTGACGGAAGGCCACTTGTGCTTCTGCAATATGAATGAAGGAGGGCAGGAATTAGTACATGCAAAAGCCAAAGAATTTCATAAAATATTAAAAAAGTCTTAATGAGTGTCTGGTTCTGCCCTAAACATGGGCACTAATATGCATAACAGCAAAAAATGATTCAGGATAGATGAGAAGGAAAAATCAACTTAAAAATTAAACAAGGAGATAATGGTAATGTTAATGTCCATGATACTAACAATAGCATCACCAATAAAAATTGCAAGGATGAGCATAGTGATAATAATACAAATTATGATGAATATATATAATATTTTTCCTACACTAATAATTATATACAACAACGACAACAACAATAATAATATCAATGATAACCATAAAAATAAACAATAACCACTGTCATTTCCTTTAAAATCCTACGACCCTAATACCCTACAACCACCTCACCCTGAATCTTTTTGGGGATCTCCTTGCTTGTGGAGATGTTATACACGACGTACTGCCGCGTGCTGGTCGACTCCTGCAGGGCGTCAAGGCTCAGGGGGATTACGAAGTCGAAGGTATCCATCTGCGGAAAAAAAGTCTGGGGGTAAGCTTCAAAAGTCAAAAGTCTAAATGTCTTCAGGAATATCTATGAGCTGGAAAGAAAAAATGATAATGAGAAATTGTGAAAATAATCATGTGTTTATAATGTTTATCTACATTTAGTTTACGGAAAATGTTTTTCTTTTATCATTATTACATATACGTGTTCATACAATCATACAGATAAAAAAATAGAGGTTGTAAAAGAGGAGAAATTAAATCAAATGTATATTCATCTTTCAGTTCAACATTTGAAAGGAGGCAACACTAGAAAATGTTAAAATATCTGTTCCTATTAAGTTTTTAATAAAGACTTCCTTTTACACCATCTTACAACTATTGTTAATTACCAGCCTTTATCTTTTAATGTTACATTTAGGATCAGAGACTCTGTAAAAAGAAATATATAAATTAATATGTAAAACTAATGAAAAATATAGCTAAAAATAACTCAAATAAAATATAACACAATAACAAAAACAGTGATAAATAAGGAAAATAATCTAAACAAAGGAAAATCATGCACATAATTAAGTCTATGATAAAAAATGGAATTTAATTGGAAAAAATAAGCAAATCTAACATTACAGTCTTACACAAAATAACCAAAAGACTTGAAAACCATTGAAAATAAACATATAAAAAATCAGCAAGTAATAATTACCAGAAATATATACATATACAATAAAGTGACCATAAAT
>NC_061844.1:5306282-5311282 GCF_019202785.1 Penaeus chinensis | reverse complement strand
ATCTCGTATGCAGACGATCTCGCTATCACCTCCACTGGACCACGCAGCCAGAATAAAGCCCAGCGTTGTCTGGACCTCGTGTCAGAGGAGTGTTGTAGGACAGGACTAAAGATCTCTGCAGCCAAATCCAAAGCCATGGCTCTGAGACAGAGAGTTCGAGGCACAAGACTGAAAATCCAGGGAGTGGAATTAGAATGGGTCCAGGACTACCTATACCTTGGGGTAAGGATAGACCGGACCCTCTCCTTCCATAAGGAGGACCAGTACCTGGTTGACCTTACCAAAGCAAGACTGTCCGTCATGAGAGCAATGACTGGGAGACGCATAGGGGCCAGACACAAAGTACTAAGATCATTCTATGTACATGCTGTCCGGCCCATTGTGGACTATGCCTCAGTCGCTCTAATTGCTGCAAAGAAAAAGCACACAGACAAATTAGAATGAGTCCAAAATGAAGCTGCCAGGATCATTCTGGGTGCCCCGAGGTGGACGAAGGGCCTCAACCTCCTGTTGGAGGCAAACCTTCTCCCCCTGGACTCACGAATCGATCTAATGGCAACACAATTCCTGTCAAAGGTCATCCAGGCTCCCAGGAACACAAGCCTAAGACATAAATTAGTCAGATGCCTCGAACAAGACAACGAGCTCGTTGCAAACAACTCGTGGCTGTCTCATACAGCCAGGGTGTTGATACGCCATCAGCTCAAAGAACAGCTTCTTGCTAAGGGCATGGACTCCCCCCACCCCGACTTTGCCGAAGCCCCACCGTGGGCACTGAGCCTGATAGAGTTCAACATAATGAGCCTGTCAATGAAAAAGAGCCCACAGGGTCATTGCAGCCATCACTCCTCCGGGTAGTAGAACATACTACACGGATGGATCGGTCGATCCCTTGAGCCACACTGCAGGCGCCGGCTTTGCAGCTAGGGATGCCACGCGATCCATGAGGGTAACAGACAACGCCTCCTCGCTACAGGCAGAGGTAGTTGCAATCATGGGAGCCCTAGGCCATGCGTCCCTAAGGGAAGGACATGTGGTCATACACACAGACTCCAGGGCAGCCATTGACTGTCTTCAGCACAGCTCACCCACAGACAACATCTACCTACTGACCACGATTCTCACAATGGCACAGAGAATTCTTGCTCAGGGTAGAAGAATTATCATCAACTGGGTCCCAAGCCACATCGGCATCAGATGCCAGCTGACAGACTAGCTGTCGCTGGCAGGGGTATGCCCCCAAATCCCATGACGATAAAACCGAGCCGAAAATTACTTATGGAGAAGTGTGCCTTGGTCGGTCGTACCTTTCTACGGCAGCTCCATAGAGAGGAAACGAGAACCTCCCCCTCGGCCAGCTGGTACTCAGACGTCACAGGCTATGAACCACTGGCACTCTCTGAAGTAAGCAACAGAGGTACCGAAGTCATTCTTCACAGAATGCGCCTAGGTTACCACTGTGCATGGCAGATTATCCCAACAATCGAACGCGATGAAAGGTGCCGCAAGCATTGCGGCGAGCCGAACGCCACACTAGTCCACTACCTAGAAAATTGTGACCATACACAATTCCTGAGACATGGGCCGCCCACAACAGCCGCCGTGCTGGTAAAGAGGCTATGCGAAATGCTTACACCATGGCGGCAGGAGCGCCTGCTGGCAATCCCGCCGCCACGGTAAGCACCGAGTGTCAGACAACTCAATGAGACAGCCGTAAAAAGCTGACACAGGCCGGGCCATATTTAGAAGGCCCAGGCGAAGCTAGAACTTCGCAAACCATACAGTCAGTCAGTGCTCTCTCTGAGACAGTCCATTATAGACTTTATATGATTTGTCTATATCAGATGTCCCTGTAGTACTTTTAGGCATCACAGTAAATTGCAATGGGAGGGGGGTACCATGAGAGGGATGGAGAATTTCATCTGTATATTTCAGGTAATGGCCTTTTAATTCTGTTACTGAAGTCGTGAATTTAGGCCCTGTTAATTTATCAATATGAACATATTCATGCGATCTTTGCCATGGTGTAGTAAGTGTTGGTTCTGGGATGTTAATAGCATCAATGTTCCACACACTGAAGCTGAGAGTTTGACTGTATCAGATTGGAGTATCGAGGGCGCCGGGTATGTCGTAATTAATCTCATCGGATTGAAGCTGCGGAAGTCTGGTGCCGTGTCGACCTGGGTCATACGAAATAGAAAGGTCTAGCTCTTTCCTCATGGCAAGAACTTTAGCAGTCATTGGGCAGCCAAGAATGATTCTCATGGCTTAGTTTTGCAAGACCTCAAGGGGTTTGAGACCACTTTATGGCAACTTACTGAGAACTGGGCTCGCATAGTCTATCATGGATCTAACAAGGGATATGTATATCAACCTCAGGACTCTTAGGGAGGCACCTATGTATTTATTATGTATTGTAAGGGTCTTAAATGTTCCAAGCAACGTTCCTTGATGTTTTGAACAGTATCTTGTGTGAAGCGAGAATTGAGGTGGGGAGCAATCACCATGGCATCATGATGGTGTCAGTTTTTACAATAACCTGTCCTCCTAACCTTGGAATGTATGGCAGTTTATGAGATCTGGAAATGTATTTAGTCTTGATAGGGTTGATTATGAGTCTATGGGAAGCACATTTTTTGCTGAACCTCTGGAGAACATATCCCCCCTATCAAAGACCTGAACGAGAATGTCATCAGCATAGGATGTGATGGTGCATAGGTCTCATTGTTGAGCTTGCAAAGAGAGTGCATAGGTAAGATCAATAATGAAGGGGACAAAACTCCACCTTGTATAGTGCCTAACTCTAGTTCACCATAAGCACTGTAGGTGCCTTGGTACCATACCTTTGCTTTTCTCAAAGATAGATAATCCTTTATCCATAGCAGAAACTTGTCCTTAACTCCTAGAAGAGTTAATTCATGGATGACTGCAGTAGGAGAGGCTCTGTCAAATGCTCCCGTGAAATCTATGAAGTAAGAAGACTGTGCATTACTTCCATTTAGCTATAGGGCTAAACACATTTTTATTCCTTTCTCTTTTCGGAAACCAGACTGATGGATGAATCTGGTCTTTGATCTGGTGGAACAGACGAGTGAGAAGAATTCTTTCACAGGTTTTAGAGAGACAGGATGTCAGAGTAATTGGTCTAGAGTTATCAGGGCATCCTGGTTTTGGGTTGAAATAATGGTAGCTTGTTTCCAGGCAGTGGGCAAGATGCCTGAAGTATATGTTAAGTTGAAGATATCAAGAAGAGGTTTTCTTCCTTTTACCAGTACTTTGCAAGGAGTCAGATAATGTCATAAGTGATTCCATCATCCACAGGCGCAGTGGATTTGCTTGTCTTAATGGCTGCAAGAAGTTCATGACTTGTCAGTGGTGCATCAGCTTCATCTAAGAGTTGTGAATTACAGTCAATTACATGTTTGTGTTTTGATATAAGGGAGTACCTGCGTATGGATAATGGAAGGTTATCGAGAGAGGAATTTCGCAGCATTTACTGAGGAGTGACAAAGCTTCCCTTCTTTTATGAGGGCGGGGAGTCATACTGTATGCACTGCCTTTAATCATATTGATTTCCCTCCACACATTACTCCCTCTTTCCGCTTTTGAGTTATTACCTCATTAAACGTCTTACTAAAGAATGCAAGGTCCCTAACTAAGTAAGGATTTCTTCTCAAGCGCTTTAGTTGATTTACTGTAGACTTTATAAGTTTTCTAAGTAGCTTTATTTCAGGACCTTTGTTCGGGTGATGTGCTCGTTTGCCGCTGAAGGATGGACACCTATGTTAACAGGGTTTCTGGGGTGGAGATGGTTAATGATGTTACCAGCTTGTTGACAGAGAGTTTCATTAAAATGGTCAAGGCTGGTAGGGGTAAAGTCTTCATACCAACAGCCAATCCCTTTAATAAACTCATCATGATGTTCAGTAGCAAGATGATATCGAAGGCGCGGCTGGAGTGAGCTTCTTTTGCGAAGTGGGAGGGTTATACTTAATGCCCAATGGTCACTGACGAAGAATGGGATGACTTTCGCAGTAATTGGGAATGTGTGCTGACTGTATAGAGCTATATAATCTAATTTACCTCCTAGATAATGAGTCTTTTCTAAGGGTAATAGTAGGTGTATATGGTCTCTAGTTTTTTTGAGATAATAAATAATAATGATAATAAACCATTCCGTTTTTGCCTATAGTGCTTCCCTCAGAGGCCAGGAGAGGATGGTGAGCATTAAAATCCCCACACAATAAGACAGTATCATTATGTTTCATACTGTCAGGAGGCTTTGGTACCACTTCACTGTCAAGTGTGTTATAGACATTAATGATGGTGATAGTTTTACCATCAAAAAATATTTTAACGCCAAGATATTCGGCACATGTGTTGTCACGTTTGGCATCGATCACTTTTGATGGAATGCTATTCTTAATGTAAATACCAAGTCCTCTTGTAGAAGGATTAGCAATATCAAATTTGTCATTGTACGTGTATCCTGTATGTTTTGCATAACGATCATCAGTTCTGACTCTCTGAAGGCAACACACATCACTATCTTCAGAGTGAAGATACTGAAGGAGGGTTGCCTTGCGTTTCTGTAAACTGTTGATGTCCCAGGCAATACATTTCAAAAGATTATTTGGAAATATCCCTCATCACTTGACCGTTTCCAAGGCTGTCGTTGCTCGAGGAGAAACACAGACATCCTCTCCTGGAACTGGGATTGCCGGGCCATCTGTTGCTGCATCAGGGACGTCATCTGCGCCACCTGCTCGAGGAGCACTTGTAGCAGATCCTTCATTTCACTGCAGGACGCTTGCTTGCCCTGCTGTAGTGAGGGCTGGGCTGGAGCTGGAGTCGGTGCAGAGGCTGGTGCTGGGGTCGGGGCTGGGGTCGGGGCTGAGGCTGGTGCTGGGGTCGGTGCTGGGGTCGGGGCTGGGGTCGGGGCTGGCGTCGGGGCTGGGGTCGGGGCTGGGGTCGGGGCTGGCGTCGGGGCTGGGGTCGGG
>NC_061844.1:5275914-5298414 GCF_019202785.1 Penaeus chinensis | reverse complement strand
AGTAAAACGAGATGCTGGGTGTTTGTTTTTTTCCCTTTTTTTTTATGTGTGTTTTTCTTGTAAGGTAAATAAAGACGCTACGTTTTTTTAAATTTGTGTTTTGTGTTTACATTTTTTTCTGTTTTTTGTTTTTTTGTTGTTTTTTTTTGTGTATTTTTCGAGGATTTCGCCCCGTGTTCGTGGAAATTATTCCGCGGATGATCTGGAATATTTTGGGGATTGGTATTATTCTAGTTGACGCTTTCTAAGAGTTTCGGTTTCGCGCAGAGGACAGAATGGCCGAAAATAAGACGCTCCATCTATTTTATTGCCTTTGTAAGGTGGTAAGAGAGTTGTGCAACTCGTAACAACTTGTCAAAATGTAACGACGCAATAATAATCAAAGAGAAAAACTACATTCACAAATATATGGAATAATCTTCGAAGGCTGAAAGTAACGTCAAAAGTTTAAAAAATGCGATGCAACAAATGCCGCAGAGAGAGCAAGACCAGGGCTAGGAGTCCAGGGACGGAGCCTCCGATAGGGAATTACGGTGGTCGAATGGGGGCCCAGGGACGGAGAGGCCACGAGTTGGTGAGGTTCGGTTCGTACAGCGATGTTTGCGGGTTTCGCAGGAAAGGCCGGCGTAGTAGGGCTTAATCTCCGAGGGTGCGGTCACTTTGTAAATGCTACCAATACTTTCATGTAGATCATTTGCAGTGGAATAGGATAAGAGGTTCGTGTATTTGAAAGCGTCGATCACCGAAAGAAAGAATATTATTTGCAAGATTGGATGATCGTGTGAAGCTTATAAATGACCTTATTGTGTACAGGATGGTATTTCTTGACAATGCCGATCCACTCACCTGAGATGAGATGAGTCTAATCCCCTGGCAAACTTTTTGTTTTAAGTTTGGTATGCACGGCAAGGTAGAGCTTATCTTGGGCTCCGAGTGACACTGCGATCCTTTGCCTTTGGTTGTTGCATTGCCATTCGTGTCTGCAGATTATTTCTTGTACCGATGATTGCAGCTCTTTGTCCTCTACAAGAATAGCATCTTCAATTTGCATCCATGCTGTAAAGATTTACCCTTGTCTCTTTCTCTTTCTCTCTACTCTCTGTTTCCCCTTTCTCTCATTTTGGTAAGTATTTATAAACCAATACGTGTGGAGTGTCACCCTCTTCATGCCCATTGGTACCCAGGCCAAAGCCATCTGCATGTATTTAGGCAGGATAGAGCTTTTGGACAACCTTCATGGTGACTTATCTTAAAGAGAGGAACTGGTCTGAGCTCTTATCTTGCCAGAATGAATGGGGCAGAGGTTTGTTGGCCTCTGCCCAAGTGCAGTTGCTTGATGCCATGACACTATCGTGTTGGATTCATTTATAGGTCATCTGTCATTGCATATGTCAAGTTTCTAGTGGATTTGGATAAAATGTTAATCTATATGGCACTGAGCTAGGTCACACTGAAGCTAATATTCTTGTAGACGAAAAAGTGTTTGTTGTTAGTACAAGAAATAATGTGTATATGCAGATGGTAACACCATAAATTAAGGGAAAAGATTGTGGAAAGCACCACTCTGTACCCCAGAGTTTCAGCTCTATCTTGCCATGCATACTGACATGAAGACAGTGTTTGCTGGGGGTGTTGGGGGCATACCTAGTCACAGCAACTTAGATTGCTGAATAAATCTTGTGACATGGTGTGGTTAATGTTACCGAGAGAAATGCAGAAAGATAGAGGAAAACAGAGTAATAAAACACAGGTACAGCTGTAGCGACCTCCTTTTCACTGTGAAATGACAAAAATATCGGCTGCCTGTCAGCGCTCGGAGACTAAGTCCACAACACCCTCACACAGCTCTTAATGTCGTGTTTTCTGTAATTGGGCATAAAGTGCTAATAAAGGGGGAGAGTGTGTCCGTACTGTAGAGATTACCGGAAAGAATAAAGGTCAGTTAAGAGGAGAGTTGTGCTTTGAAAGACAGTGTGTGGTTTCCAGACAAGGACGGCATCAAGTGATTGCTATGGCCTCCTCCAGCAAAGGCAAATAATCCTCCAACATTGGGAAAGATAGAGCTTGGACTGGTCTCTTATTTGGTGACAGATTGCCAATAAGATGTAAAAGCCCACTATATATGGAGGTAGTTAGCTGACCATTCCTGCGGCTATTGCACAGTGTTTTATCTTTTTGTTAGTCTTTATTCTGCCCTCTTCCTTTTCATCTTTCACCCTCCTCTCTCTCTTTCCCCCCTCTCCCCTCTCTCTCTCCCATCTCCCCTCTCTCTCCCCCATCTGCCCTCTCTCTCCCCCATCTGCCCTCTCTCTCCCTCATCTCCCCTCTCTCTCCTCCATCTCCCTCTCTCTCCCCCATCTGCCCTCTCTCTCCCCCATCTCCCCTCTCTCTCCCCCATCTCCCCTCTCTCTCCCCCATCTGCCCTCTCTCTCCCCCATCTCCCCTCTCTCTCCTCCATCTCCCTCTCTCTCCCCCATCTCCCCTCTCTCTCCCCCATCTCCCCTCTCTCTCCCCCATCTCCCCTCTCTCTCCCCCATCTGCCCTCTCTCTCCCCCATCTCCCCTCTCTCTCCCCCATCTCCCCTCTCTCTCCCCCATCTCCCCTCTCTCTCCCCCATCTCCCCTCTCTCTCCCCCATCTGCCCTCTCTCTCCCCCATCTGCCCTCTCTCTCCCCCATCTGCCCTCTCTCTCCCTCATCTCCCCTCTCTCTCCTCCATTTCCCTCTCTCTCCCCCATCTGCCCTCTCTCTCCCCCATCTCCCCTCTCTCTCCCCCATCTCCCCTCTCTCTCCCCCATCTCCCCTCTCTCTCCCCCATCTCCCCTCTCTCTCCTCCATCTCCCTCTCTCTCCCCCATCTCCCCTCTCTCTCCCCCATCTCCCCTCTCTCTCCCCCATCTCCCCTCTCTCTCCCCCATCTGCCCTCTCTCTCCCCCATCTGCCCTCTCTCTCCCCCATCTCCCTCTCTCTCACCCATCTCCCCTCTCTCTCCCCCATCTCCCCTCTCTCTCCCTTATTCTGTCTCCCACTCTCTTTCCCTTTCCTGTCTCTCTCTCCCTCTCCCCCTTCTCCCTCTCCCTCTCTCTCTCCCCCCCTCTCCCTCTCTCTCTCCCCCCCTCTCCCTCTTCCCCCCTCTCCCTCTCCCTTATTCTGTCTCCCACTCTCCCTTATTCTGTCTCCCACTCTCCCTTATTCTGTCTCCCACTCTCCCTTATTCTGTCTCCCACTCTCCCTTATTCTGTCTCCCACTCTCCCTTATTCTGTCTCCCACTCTCCCTTATTCTGTCTCCCACTCTCCCTTATTCTGTCTCCCACTCTCCCTTATTCTGTCTCCCACTCTCCCTTATTCTGTCTCCCACTCTCCCTTATTCTGTCTCCCACTCTCCCTTATTCTGTCTCCCACTCTCCCTTATTCTGTCTCCCACTCTCCCTTATTCTGTCTCCCACTCTCCCTTATTCTGTCTCCCACTCTCCCTTATTCTGTCTCCCACTCTCCCTTATTCTGTCTCCCACTCTCCCTTATTCTGTCTCCCACTCTCCCTTATTCTGTCTCCCACTCTCCCTTATTCTGTCTCCCACTCTCCCTTATTCTGTCTCCCACTCTCCCTTATTCTGTCTCCCACTCTCCCTTATTCTGTCTCCCACTCTCCCTTATTCTGTCTCCCACTCTCCCTTATTCTGTCTCCCACTCTCCCTTATTCTGTCTCCCACTCTCCCTTATTCTGTCTCCCACTCTCCCTTATTCTGTCTCCCACTCTCCCTTATTCTGTCTCCCACTCTCCCTTTCCCGTCTCCCACTCTCCCTTTCCCGTCTCCCACTCTCCCTTTCCCGTCTCCCACTCTCCCTTTCCCGTCTCCCACTCTCCCTTTCCCGTCTCCCACTCTCCCTTTCCCGTCTCCCACTCTCCCTTTCCCGTCTCCCACTCTCCCTTTCCCGTCTCCCACTCTCCCTTTCCCGTCTCCCACTCTCCCTTTCCCGTCTCCCACTCTCCCTTTCCCGTCTCCCACTCTCCCTTTCCCGTCTCCCACTCTCCCTTTCCCGTCTCCCACTCTCCCTTTCCCGTCTCCCACTCTCCCTTTCCCGTCTCCCACTCTCCCTTTCCCGTCTCCCACTCTCCCTTTCCCGTCTCCCACTCTCCCTTTCCCGTCTCCCACTCTCCCTTTCCCGTCTCCCACTCTCCCTTTCCCGTCTCCCACTCTCCCTTTCCCGTCTCCCACTCTCCCTTTCCCGTCTCCCTCTCTCCCTTTCCCGTCTCCCACTCTCCCTTTCCCGTCTCCCACTCTCCCTTTCCCGTCTCTCTCTCTCTCTCCCTCTCCCCCCCCTCTCCCCCCTCTTCCCTCTCTCCTCTCTCTCTCCGCTCTCCCTCTCCCTTATTCTGTCTCCCACTCTCCCTTTCTCATCTCTCTCTCTCTCTCTCTCTCTCTCTCTCTCTCTCTCTCTCTCTCTCTCTCTCTCTCTCTCTCTCTCTCTCTCTCTCTCCCTCCCTCCCTCCCTCCCTCCCTCCCTCCCTCCCTCCCTCCCTCCCCCCTCTCCCTCTCCCTTATTCTGTCTCCCCCTCTCCCTTTCTCGTCTCTCTCTCTCTCTCTCTCTCTCTCCCCCCCCTCTCCCTCTCCCTTATTCTGTCTCCCACTCTCCCTTTCTCGTCTCTCTCTCTCTCTCCCCCCTCTCCCTCTCCCTTATTCTGTCTCCCACTCTCCCTTTCTCGTCTCTCTCTCTCTCTCTCTCTCTCTCTCTCTCTCTCTCTCTCTCTCTCTCTCTCTCTCTCTCTCTCTCTCTCTCTCTCTCTCTCTCTCTCTCTCTCTCTCTCCCCCACTCTCCCACTCTCCCACTCTCCCACTCTCACTCCCTCATTTTCTTACACACACACGTGTATTTTGTATGCGAGTCCTCAAAGAAGGTATCCAAGGGGGGACAGTATTTAGGGAATGATTCATCATCTTTTTTTCTTCTTTTTTTTTTTTTTTAATATATATATTTTTTGTTATTTTTATTATTATTATTTTTTTTTTATGCTTGTCTTTCTTTTTAACATTAATCATAAAGAATGCCCCTTTTATTCCAGATGTATTTCTTTTATTATATGCAAAGAGTAATCATACTAAAGAATCTGCCGTCATTTTCCACTTGACAGGCCGGGAAGATGTACATGAAGGGCAACATGGTCCATCCCGACAAGAGGAAGGGGCAGGTGTACTTGTACCAGGCGGACGACGCCCTGATGCACTTCTGCTGGAAGGACCGAGGCACGGGGACGGTCGAGGAGGTAAGCGCAGGCTCTGGGGGGCGCCCTAGTTCCCCGTCATGTCTCCGTCGTGTCTTGACCTTTTTGAGGGGTTGATTCCGTAATTTTTTTGGGTTCTGTTAGTGTTATAGTTGGATTTGATAATGATGGTACGATTGTGATTATCGTTATCATTCTTATGAATTGTTATTATTTTGCTCAAATTTCCTGAGCACCTTGTCAGCCACTTGAAATTTTACTTCATAATAACCTCTGTTCGTGTTTCTTCACGTCCTATCAGGACCTGATTATCTTCCCTGATGACTGCGAGTACAAGCGGGTGAGCCAGTGCACAACTGGACGTGTGTTCGTCCTCAAGTTCAAGTCTTCAAGCCGTCGTCTCTTCTTCTGGCTGCAGGTGGGTTTCCTACTTTTTGAGTCAGCATCTCTTTCTTCTCCATTCATCTCTCTCTTTCTCTCTTTCTCCTCTCTCTCTTTCTCTCTTTCTCCTCTCTCTCTCTTTCTCTTCTCTCTTTCTCCTCTCTCTCTCTTTCTCTTCTCTCTCTCTTTCTCTTCTCTCTCTCTTTCTCCTCTCTCTCTCTTTCTCCTCTCTCTCTCTTTCTCCTCTCTCTCTCTTTCTCCTCTCTCTCTCTTTCTCCTCTCTCTCTCTTTCTCCTCTCTCTCTCTTTCTCCTCTCTCTCTCTTTCTCCTCTCTCTCTCTTTCTCCTCTCTCTCTCTTTCTCCTCTCTCTCTCTTTCTCCTCTCTCTCTCTCTCTCTCTCTCTCTCTCTCTCTCTCTCTCTCTCTCTCTCTCTCTCTCTCTCTCTCTCTCTCTCTCTCTCTCTCTCTCTCTATCTCTCTCTATCTCTCTCTCTCTCTCTCTCTCTCTCTCTCTCTCTCTCTCTTCTCCTCTCTCTCTCTCTCTCTCTCTCTCTCTCTCTCTCTCTCTCTCTCTCTCTCTCTCTCTCTCTCTCTCTCTCTCTCTCTCTCTCTCTCTCTCTCTCTCTCTCTCTCTCTCTCTCTCTCTCTCTCTCTCTCTCTCTCTCTCTCTCTCTCTCTCTCTCTCTCTCTCTCTCTCTTCTCTCTCTCTCTCTCTCTCTCTCTCTCTCTCTTCTCCTCTCTCTCTCTCTCTCTCCTCTCTCTCTCTTTCTCCTCTCTCTCTCTCTCTCTCTCTCTCTCTCTCTCTCTCTCTCTCTCTCTCTCTCTCTCTCTCTCTCTCTCTCTCTCTCTCTCTCTCTCTCTCTCTCTCTCTCTCTCTTTCTCTCTCTCTCTCTCTCTCTCTCTCTCTCTCTCTCTCTCTCTCTCTCTCTCTCTCTCTCTCTCTCTCTCTCTCTCTCTCTCTCTCTCTCTCTCTCTCTCTCTCTCTCTCTCTCTCTCTCTCTCTCTCTCTCTCTCTCTCTCTTTCTCTCTCTTTCTCTTTTCTCTCTTTTCTCTTCTTTCTCTTTTCTCTTTTTCTCTCTTTCTCTTTTTCTCTTTTCTCTTTTTCTCTTTTCTCTTTTCTCTTTTTCTCTTTTTCTCTCTTTCTCTTTTTCTCTCTTTCTCTCTTTTCCTCTTTTTCTCTCTCTCTTCCTCTCTCTTTCTCTCTCTCTCTCTCTCTCTCTCTCTCTCTCTCTCTCTCTCTCTCTCTCTCTCTCTCTCTCTCTCTCTCTCTCTCTCTCTCTCTCTCTCTCTATATATATATATATATATATATATACATATATATATATATATATATATATATACATATATATATATATATATATATATATATATATATACATATATATATATATATATATATATATATATATATAATCTTTTTCCTTCACTCTCACTCTTTTATGCAAAAATGGAAAAGTGGTAGTGATACTTGCAAGCCACAGCAGCCAACCAGCCATGTTAACTCTCTGACATGCCAAACCCTTCGTCCCGCAGGAGCCCAAGAGTGACAAAGACGAGGACAATGCCCGCAAGGTCAATGAGCTGCTCAACAACCCCCCAACACCCAATTCGCAGAGATCAACAGGCTCCACCCCCAACCCAGTCCTGAGCTCGGACATCTCCAACCTGCGAGAGTCGGACATCCACAATCTGTTTGGCAACATCTCGCAGCAGCAGTTGATGCAAATTCTGGGCAGTGGCATGTCCAGCCTTGCCACGCTGCTTGGCCCAGGGTTAGAGACTTTGGTTTACTATATGTGGGGTGCTACAGTGCTCTTTTGGGTACTGAATTTGCAGTAGAAGGTCAAAAATATAAATGTGATGGTGTAACTTCTATTGTTAGTTGAAGCCCATCTCCTCAATCTGTGCATTTGTGCCATTGGTGGGTTTTTGTCACAAAGTCTAAAGTAGTTCCTTTTTAGTTTTGGTTTCAATTTAGATTGTCAGTGATCTCTTTACAGTAGGTCTGGCAGCGGTGGGAGCCGCAGTGGCAGTGGAAACAGCAGCAGTACTACCTCGACAACGACCAGGGCATCCACCACCCCCTCTACCACCACCACCTCTACCCCAGCTCCCACCCCAGCTCAGGGTAAGTTCCTCTATAAATATCTCAGTAACTTTGCTCTTTGCAAAAGTTATGGTGGGTTCATAAAAGTGATTACTGGTTCAGAGTGGTATTCTATGATCTGAAAAGGGTGGCTCCCTTTTTTATTATGGCTGAAGTGCATGCAACACCATTGCAGACTCAGCCCCAGGGAGCAACACGGAAACTAGCAGTGCTACCTCAGCATCTGGAAATGTTGTGCCGATCCAGTTGTCGGACTTGCAGAACATTTTGTCAGGGATCTCTGTACCCCCTGATGCCTCTGGGTCACCACGAGTTCCAGGTGAGAGCACTTTTGTTGGTTTTGAGTCATAAGGTTTGCAATTTTTCCAAACTACCGAAACAGGTCTTCAGTATTTCTGCCAAGATGAAAATTAACTGAGCTTTCTATTTCCTAAATTTCAGTGGATTTGAGTTCAGCCATGACGGCTGAAGCTTTGCAGCCAATCCTGACCAACGAAGACTTTGTCAACCAGCTGCGCCCATATCTTCCAGCTACATCTGATGGACTGCCGCCCACTGAGCAGCTGCGGGGCACGGTCACGTCCCCCCAGTTCCAACAGGTAGGCAGGCAAATTTTTTATTTGAACTTGTATAGATTGTTTACTTATTTATTATCATCTTTTAGGAACAATGAAGTATGATTGTTGTCCAGAATATCAAAGTATTCTTATGTTTTAGATAGAACAAGAATTCCAAAATGCAGTTTAAAGCTTTTTGGAACTTTTGCATTTGTTTGGGGCTCTGGCAAAAAATCATAGTCCTAAAACTAGAAGCATACACGATTTATAAAGTTTAAACCACTAGGAAAAAGGCAGGCAGCTGAACATAAGGAAAACACCCTAGTTCATCATGCGAATTTATACCCCATTCCAGGCTGTAAGCTTGTTCAGCAGTGCTCTGCAGTCTGGGCAGCTAGGTCCGCTGATCAACCAGTTCGGCCTGGGTGAAGACGCCGTGCTGGCCGCTGCTTCCTGCGACATGGAAGCATTCATCAAGGTGAGTGGCAGTAGTTGTTTGTGCAAGAAGTGTTGTCGGAATTGAGCTTGGTAATATGCAAAGGAATGATAAATTAGTCGGACACGTGGAGCGTCTTTGTAAGAAGAAAGTTATAAATGCTAAGATTCTTGTAATCACAGAAATGTTTTCCTAGTAAACAGATGAATCTGCTGAAAAACTGTCAACAAAGTAATTTTTATTTAAGATTGAAATTCCTGGTTTATGTTGCTTAATAAAATGATTTGTTGGTTTGTTTGCTTGATAGAATATTTATGTATACTGAGATTACGTACATAATTCCAGGCTCTGGGCAAGAAGAAGAACAAGGAAGAAGGGAGTAAAAAGGAGGAGGAGAAGAAGAAAGAAGAGAAGGGCAAAGACCAGGACAAGGATGAAGATGATGCCATGTCTGTGGACTAACAGACTTCCTTGCAAGGGCATTGCAGATGACCTCAGACTAGAGTTCAATATTTTATGGGTTATTTTATAACATAGGAACTTTTTCAATAATTATTTTTCTTTATTCAGAAGTTGGCCAGTGCAATGTTCCTGTATGTTGTGTATGGTGGCATGTGGCATGTAAGATTAATAATAATGATAATAATAATAATAATAATAATAATTATAATTATAATTATAAGTAAATCTGTTTCCTACAGAGCAATGCCATTAGGAAGGCAAGTTAAATTTTAATGCATCCTTGCCTCCACATTTCTATGCATTTGAGAACTTATAAAGACTTTATGTTTGGTTAGTGATTTCTTTTTACCCCAAGCGTGTGTTGTTGTGTAGGTAAGACTTGAACCACCACTCACTTGACTGATGTATGGACAGTTAATGTTTCCCAGTGTAAACTAAGAGATTTTCTTTATTTTCCTTTTGTAACTCAATATAGCAAACTACGCAATATGAAATGTACACATCAGGTCTGTCTTAGTCTTTTTGGAGAAGTTTGACTATTTTGCAAGTTATTGCCATGTTATTTGATTTATCAGAGAAGGATTTCTTTTCATGAGCCAGCTGTTAATGACTGTATAGATTATGCTCTTTCATTGGTTTACATCTTTCTACTCCTGATAATAAAATGTCCATAGACAAGTTCTGTTTTATTAGTCCTTTGAGAAGCTCTTTCAGCATTAGAAACGGAAAAGATTTTTGGGTAAAAGATTCGGTAAATCTCAGGAGGTTCATACCTCTTGTTCTGTAGTTGGTTGACTGTCTGACACAAAAATAAGAAATTATCAGAATTCAGAATATGCCCCAGCTCTTTTCTTATATAGAGAGAAATAAAAACATACTATGGCAAAACCTTTCTTTAACCCCTTGGTGACAGGTGAAGAAAACTAAAAAAAAACTACGCTCTGGCGTACAGCCGCACGCCACATTTAAGCGGTTTGTTTTCATGTCTATAGACGTAACCCGTCATTAAGGGGCTATGACAGAATAACTAACTTTACCACATCCCTCCAGTTTTATTATCTTGCTGTCTAAATGCCAGAAAGTCTTAATTTCACTATGAGTATGCGGGGGAAGCAGATGATTGTTTAAAAAATATAGTATTAAGGTCTTGTAATCTTGTAGATCTTTATACTGTGGATGTATGACTGAGAACTCAGACTTGGTTCATCCTGTCTACTCACCAGAAGTCATGCTAATGATCTTAGCCATTAATTTAGTAAATAATTACCTCCTTCCAAACCCCCCTAATAACTTGATCGTTGTTGTTGTGGGGGGCTTAGGAGACAGACTGGGGCTCAGTGTAGGGATCACCCCTGCCTTGGACCTCAGCCCTCACCTCAAAAAATTTTGCATGGTCTTTTCTTCTCCCCCTCTCCTTTTCCTTCTCTTCTTCATCTCCTTCTGTCCACTTCCCAAGTTGTGAAAGCCATGCTGAAAGGATGAAAGGATGAAAGGCTGGCTTTGTGTCAGTCATGAACAGCCTCCGGGAGCCATGGGCATGGTATTACCTCTGTTAGTCGCCTAATCTTAACATTTATGGAGACCTTGAGGTGTAGACCGTTTCCTCTCCCCATTCATCATTCTTCCTTGTCTACCCCCACCACCCTTCTGGCTACTCTTCATCCTTATTGTCCTTCTCCCAACAGCACTACCTCTCTCCATACTACCCCATCTTCCTCCCACCCTTGTACTTTTGCTGCTTCAACCTCTGCAAACCTTTTGATGAGTACCCTTTTTGGCCCAGCCAACTGGAAATGATTCTTTATGATTCACCCAACAGCCCTGTACTCTATTCCCTTCTCTTTCAATGATGTCTCCAAGAACAGGTAGGCAAAGTTTCCTCACTGGCAAACCTATTCCTGCCCAGCCTCACTCCTCCCTTAATACTTATACCATTACTGTTTCCGTCTCTCTGACTTAATTGTCCTTTCTATGACAAGGACTGGTCAGACTGTGAAAATGACTTGTTTGCATGCCTCATCAACTATGATGCAGTGGCAGTCTAGTTCTACAATGTAAGTCCTACACCAATATTGCCAAAATTAGCTTCTGTAGACACGACCTCCCCCATGAAGTTTATGCTAGTGTCAGTGTCAGAAATGTTGCCATTTTAGCCACCCAGCCAAACACTGTTGCTCCACAGCCTGCTGCCCTCTATGTGCCCAATCTGGTCATGACCATTTAAATTGCTTTGCTTATTCATGCATGTGTACCAGTTGTGGTGGCTCCCATTATGTATTTTATAAGAGCTGCACTGCCTACAAGCACAAATCTGAGGTAACAATTCTCAAATTTAAACTAGGCCTCACTCTACGTAAGGCCAGATGAGAAGTGCACTGACGAGGTTTTCCTTTTTTTACCCATTTCCAAACCGTACTTTGCTCTGCTCCCCTTCCATCTTCTCAAGAAGTCTCGGCATCTCCCCCAGTATCGCTTCCCTCCACCCTGAACCATCCTGTCTCTACCCCCCCCCCCCCCCCCCGGTCAAATTCCTTGTGTCACAACAATGTCCCCCAGATACCTCCCCTTCTGATATTCTTCTTGACACTTCACCACCTTTCCGTTGCCTTATCTCATCCTCTAGATTCTTCTACTTCTCCAACTACCATTTCTACCCATGTTACCCATTGTTTTGAAATGACTCTTCTGTAGTTTTCCTTATACAGTGTTACTCTCCCTTCCTTGGACACACACGGTAGTTGGGTTTGGAAGTCTGAGATACAAAGATTTTCTTGTGAGGAGCAGAAAAAGAGGGGATGGGTGTAGGAGAGTACATCGTAGGAGATGGGGTGGAATGCTTAGGTGAGGGGGAAGAGTAGGCATTGGTTGAGATTCCAGTATCTGGATTTAGGCTGGAAAAGGAATTTGGCTAAGGGGTAGAGGGAGTATAGGTAGGATAGTTCAGGGAAGAGATGCTGTGTCAACTTCAGAAGATGGGAGGGGAGTGGAGTGAAGGACAGTGTTGGAAAAGGTAGAAAGAGAAAAACCTCATCAGCATACTTCCCTTCTGGCTTCACATAGAGTGAGGCCGTTTAAATCTGAGAACTGCTACCTCAGATTCAATCTTGTAGACAAGGGAGCTCCTAGAAAATACATTATGGGAACCAACCACAACTGCCACAGTGTGTGACGGACCAGGTTGGGAAACAGGCTGTGGAGTGACAAACATTTCTGACATTGACAGGGAAGTGAGTGATATGATGCCACTGCATCAACAAGTCAGGTCTTTCTCACAGTCTGACCAGACCCCTCTAATTCCTTGCTCGTTGTTGCTGTGGGGGGCTTAGGAGGCAGAGACTGAGGCCCTGCCTTGGACCCTAGCCCTTGCATCAAATAATTTTGCAGGATCTTTGCTTCTCCCTCTTTCCTTTTCCTTCTCTTCTTCATCCCTTTCTTCTGTCCACTTACCCAAACTGTTAACTCATATTTATCCTGTTTGCTAAAATACTTTACCACGATGCTATGTGACTGTTGATGTCTGGTACATTTGTTTGTTGTGACCATTGACCATTCTGGAAATCCACAAACATCACCTTGTGAACCAAGAAACTTTCTTACCCATGCCCCACCCTTGCCCCACCCTATCGGAATATTTTGTATATAGCACTAATGATCTTATCGGAATATTTTGTATATATCACTAATGATCTTAGAAGATGTGGCAGAAAATTTTCACTAAATAAAATACAGGACAGTCAGGAAGGAAGACGGAAGCAAATATTATGGGAGGAGTGAGGCTGGGCAGGAATAGGAACTTTGCCTACCTGTTTTTGGAGACATTGTTGGAAGAGAAGGGTATTGTCAAAATAAGGGGCTGTAGGGGGAAGTGCAAAGAATTGATCCCACATGGCTGGGGCAAAAAAAGTTCTTAAAAGGCTTTCAGAGGTAAAAGTAGATGGAAGGGAGGAAGATGGGGTAGTGTGTAGTGAGCTAGTAAAATGGGGAGGAGGACAATAAGGATGAAGAGTAGTAATGAGGGGGAAGGGGATAGACAATGGTAGACAATTATACAGGTAATATAATTAAATACCATACAAACATAAAATGATGGTAAGCCATCAGACCAATTGCATTTATTAAACATTTTGTTAATTCAAGCTTTCATCTCTAACATAAACAACAATACTTCACTTTGGTGCACTACTACCATGAGATAGAGTGCATTAATATAAATACATCAGAACTCATGTTGAGGATGAAGGTTTAAAATGACAAAGCAGTTAATAAATGTATTGTTGGACATTTGGTCTGAGAACAACTTTGGACACATATACCTTCAAATGAATATACCTTCAAATGAACTTTTACATATGAAATACTAATGACAACTTGGAAATTCCATGTTATAAGCAACCAATGACTACATAAATTCTTAATTTAAAAATTCCCCATTGGAGTATAACCAATATGACTAGTATTATGCAAAGTATTTTTAATGCTACTTTTTAGATATACATGGAATACTTTTTCACAGCAAATACATATATTTTCTCATCCCCACTAATGTGCTCTGTGCATCAGGTATGAAAAACTCGAATTATAATATATAACTTTGACAACTCTGACTGCAGGGTAAATCATACATTCAATTATGATAAAATCTTTATCTTTTCAAAGGGATTTTGGTTCATCAAGTACATGTACTGAATATATTTTTGACATAAAATAGATATAGAATATACATATAAATACATATACAAATCTTTTCAATATTTTTATTACTTTACAGTATTTTCAGGTACAAAATTATGCTTTCAAATATTCATTACACTCACAATGTATACATGGAAATGTATTAAACACTAAGTATGTATAATATAAAGCAATGCTATGACATACTCAGCAAAATATACCAATAAATGAAGTTTTGTTCATTAACAATGACTATATATAGTAAAATATTGGCACATAAAATATAATAACACCATTCATATTGGCTAAAACAATTATGCCATTAATTAATTTATTAGAAGACTTTTAAAATGAATTCTATCATATGAATAATAACATATTCCTAAACACTAGTATATTGATCTTTGTAAGTATATCTTATGACTATGTTATTCATACATCACAATAAATGACTGACGGTCAAGACCTGATGTGTGGAAGGGAAGTGTGGGACAAGCTTCTTAGAAAACTACTTAAAGACACTGAATATCAGGATTTACATGTGCATTACTCAATGACTCATGCACCTGTGCACACAAGTACACAAGCACACATGCATGCATAGATGTGCCCACACGCACACGCACTCTCAAACACATTACCTAAAGTTCATTTTCTGAAGACAAAAGGATATACGACATGACCAAAAGGCCTAAAAGTAGAACCTCTTTCTAAAATCGGTATGGGTGTGGTTTGCATTTATTTTTCTATGCTTCGTGAGCACAAATGTGACCTAATGCTATATCAATATCATAAACATTCACCAAATATGCTTTTTGAATGCAGTATATACTTGTAGCAGAAAGATGGTTAAAAGCATCTTCTTGCTAAAGACACAATTTTCAGGTGCATAGTTATATACACAAATAAACTTTAAATAAATGGAGGAAAATTAGCAGCATGTCAACCGCAGCCAATTCTTCCTCTTTCCGATCAAACAAATAACTACAATTTGTTGCAAAGACACATATCACCATATATAACACATCATACAATTTTTGTTTTATCATGAAATGCAGAACACAGATGCTTGTCCCTTAGTATATGAACTAAGATGAGGTGAACATTTTACTGTAGATATTCTTATCTTGTGCCGTCTTCTCCTTCTCCATCTTGGCCAATTGTGCGAGAAGCTTCTTGCATCCTGCGGCAACACCAGAATCAAGTCGGGCCGCCTTTTCCAGGTCTCTCTTTGCCTCCTCTGGGCTGAAGACTTCAACGTAAGCGCGGCCGCGGCGGAAGAGGGCCTTCACATTGTCTGTTGTTTTAATGTGTAAATATAAATATAGATAAATATTTTACATATATACATAATGCTTACACACACACACACACACACACACACACACACACACACACACACACACACACACACACACACACACACACACACACACACACACACACACACACACACACACGCACACACACACACACACATACACACACATATAATTTTTATATATGTATATAATGTTTATATATATGTGTATATATAATGTTTAAAATCATGTACATATATAATTTTTATATATAAAATGTTTAAATATATGTATATATATAATTTTTATATAGATGTTTATATAGATATTTATAGATATTTATATATATGTATATATAATGTTTATATAGATATTTATATATAATGCTTATATATTTATATGTATATATAATGCTTATATATATATTTATATGTATATATAATGCTTATATATATATTTATATGTATATATAATGCTTATATATATATTTATATGTATATATAATGCTTATATATATATTTATATGTATATATAATGCTTATATATATATTTATATGTATATATAATGCTTATATATATATATTTATATGTATATATAATGCTTATATATATATTTATATGTATATATAATGCTTATATATATATTTATATGTATATATAATGCTTATATATATATTTATATGTATATATAATGCTTATATATATATTTATATGTATATATAATGCTTATATATATATTTATATGTATATATAATGCTTATATATATATTTATATGTATATATAATGCTTATATATATATTTATATGTATATATAATGCTTATATATAATTTATATGTATATATAATGCTTATATATATATTTATATGTATATATAATGCTTATATATATATTTATATGTATATATAATGCTTATATATATATGTATATATAATGCTTATATATATATATATATATATTATTATATATATATATATGTATATATAATGCTTATATATATGTATATATAATGTTTATATATATGTATATATAATGTTTATATATATGTATATATAATGTTTATATATATGTATATATAATGTTTATATATATGTATATATAATGTTTATATATATGTATATATTATATGTTATATATATATATATATATATATGTATATATAATGTTTATATATATGTATATATAATATTTATATATTTGTATATATAATATTTATATATTTGTATATATGATGTTTATATATATTTATATATAATGTTTATATATATTTATATATAATGTTTATATATATTTATATATAATGTTTATATATATTTATATATAATGTTTATATATATGTATATAAAATGTTTATATATATGTATATATAATGTTTATATATACATATATATATGAATATATAATGTTTATATATATGTATATATAATGTTTATATATATGTATATATAATGTTTATATATAAGTGTATATATATAATGTATATATAATGTTTATATATATATATATGTATATATAATGTATTTATATATAATGTTTATATATATATAATGTTTATATATATATAATGTTTATATATATATAATGTTTATATATATGTGTATATAGAATGTTTATATATATGCATATATAATGTTGCACTGCCTAGCAATTGCAAAGAAAGACTAATGTACACACAAGGCAGTTGTGTAATACCAAGTAATAAATACAAGAAAGAGACAGTAAGAAAGAAAGAAAAAGAAGGAAAGAAGGAAGAAGGAAAGAAAGAAAGAAAGAAAGAAGAAAGAAAGAAAGAAAGAAAGAAAGAAAGAAAGAAAGAAAGAAAGAAAGAAAGAAAGAAAGAAAGAAAGAAAGAAAGAAAGAATGAAAGAAAGAAAGAAAGAAAGAAAGAAAGAAAGAAAGAAAGAAAGAAAGAAAGAAAGAAAGAAAGAAAGAAGGAAAGAAAGAAAGGTGGCAGATGTAACTCTACTTACCAGGGTCCTTGTCCAGCACAGTAGTACAGTGTTCAATGACAGTATAGTATTCTCCCTGTAGCAACTGGCACTGCGCATAGTTTAAGAGTAGCGGCTTTTTCATTTCATTCAGTTTGTTCCATTCCTCATCATTTGGCTTTTCTCTGGGATGGGAGGAAAAGAAGTTTTAGACGAGGAGGTCAGTCTCCATATTTCCCACATTCTTAAACATGCCTTATGCTGGCCAGCTTTCCCAGAGACCGCCTAACCCTGCACCCTGATAAGATTTTATTTAATTTCCATTTCCATGTTCTTACCGGCCTTACCCTTTACCATACCTTCCCCTTCTCTCCAACTTTAGACCTAAACGTGAAGACCATGAGGATTTCCAAATTGTCTCATCTTTTGGTAAACCCATTTTGTATATAGTGGGTTTTTCTACCAATGATGATAGTGGCAATTACTATCTCACTGTTAACATAAATCCAACTTTACAGAATCACCAGAAAAGGCATAAGCTTGTACTTCTTACAAATCTGTTACCACTTTTTCACCAATCATCACTTTACACAATTAAGTGTGTAATAAAATTGAAAGCATGCATGTCTCCATACTTCACATCCATAGCTGCTATTACATACATCAAAAGAAGAGCCATCACCTTAACATGAGCTGCTCTAATCTGCCGAGGGCTTCAGAATATTTCGTACTCGCTTCTTTGTAGTCACCCTCCTTGTAATGTGTGTTGCCCTCCTCTCTCAGGGCCGGGATGCTGCTTATTCGCTCACTCTCGTTCATGGCCCAAAACTCTTTCTGATATGAATTGGGAGATTCCACCTTGAAGAGATCTAGCAAGGGGAGAAACAAAGGTTAGGCCTTATACATGTTCTAGGCAGTGGAAGGACAACATCTTTTGGGGATCCAGAAGGACAAATATTAGGCTCAACCACACCCCTTGTGAACTGGAAGAATAATCCTTCAGCTCTGCTACTTCTTTTGGGGAGTGGGTACACAAACATGGGCTCTTGCAAATCCTTTAAGATTGGAAGGAATTTAAACAAACAAACTTTACATTATGAACAACACAAACATGAAAAGCAAATTCAACTTCCAATTATATAAAAACCTATTTCCAAAAGGACACAATAAAACTCATTCAACATCAAACTTACTTTAGCACAGAACATAAACTTTCCTGCAGACTTAGAATTAATGGAATACAAACACAAAATACAAAATGAAGAAAGTGGATCCAAAAAGCACACCTACCAATAGTGAAAGTGAGATTCCTTGGTGTCTTCACTAAGTCATCTAAGTCCGCAAATCCTAGGCCCTCTTTGAAGCCCATGCCGCAGCAGTGGTGGGGCTTCTTCTCTTTCTTCTGTGGTGTGCCTTTGCAATAGGCATCACGGAGGGTTTTGGACACCAGGGGATAGGAAGTTAATAACTGCAGAAACGGAATTGAAAGATTAGGGCCAAAACAAAGACTGAGAGAAATCATTCATGCTCAAATGCTCATCTGTGAAAGTAATTCTGCCTTTTTGATAGTCTGTTTCTGTTCTTGTTTTGCTCTTCCTTACTTTATAGACTCATATTCTTTATCTTTTCTTTTCTCTCTGTATCTTTCGTTCTCTCTATCTCTCCCATCTCTTCCTCCACCCTGTTATGTATTCTTAACTCCCTCCTTCCTTATCTATGAATCTCTTCATATCTGTTTCCTGGTTCACCCTTCCTCCCTCTAATCTTCCCTTCACCCTTTTCACTTTCTCATCCTTCCTCTCTCTCTCTCCTTTCCACTAGTTTTCTCTCCCTTCTAACTTTCCTTACTCCTCCCATTTCTCTTCATCTTGCACTTTCCTTCTCCCATTCTCTCCTTCCTTCTTTTGCTTCCCCTCTCTCTTCCTTCCTCCATGATCAAATAGAATCACTCACCGACTTATCTACAGTAAAAGCAGCAACTTCCCCGGGCAACATGGTACGAATGCAAGCTTCCCAGACTTCAAGCTTAAACTTCTTGCCCAGAATAAGTTCCACAGGATTTTTCCAGTCATGGCTGTTATCAATGACAACTGGGGTCTCTTCATATGTTTCAGTTTTCAGGTGAAAAGTGACCTGGCAGGAAAGAAACATGACACATTTAAGGATTAATCTTATCAATATGAATGTTAATGAATTTTTCTAAAGATTAATGGCCAGTTTATTTAAAATATGTGAGGCCCAACACAATTCATATTCATATATACAGACATGCATATACACAGAAATAAATGCATATCTGTCTATCTATCTGATAGTTATACATTTATCTATTTATCTGTCCAGTAGATATGCACATCTAGACTGATAGATACATATTTATTACTGAGTATAAGCATGACTATACAGTGAATATTCAGTAGGTCAGGCCTGCACAATCTTAACAAATTGGCTGTTAGAAGGCATTTTTATTATCTTAAATTAACTCCCTTATAAAATAATTATTTGAGTGTACAAGGTTTGAGGGTTCATTACCCTTACACCAAATACAATAATAACAAAGAAGAAGACATGTAGACTAGAAATTATTGGAAATAATTATGGTTCACAAAAAACTACCTTACAATATTTATAAAAATCACATTTCATGCTCAGATGTCATGGAAAACAATTTCATAACTGGCTTGTCCTATCAAATATAATACAAATCTGAGAATTAGAATAAAAGAATCAAGCTTTTAAAAGGCAGTACATAATAAAACGCCAAGCAAATTCCAGTCATAATAGACGTATTCTACAGGTTATCAGAAGTCGATATTTGACAGGCCGTCTCCATCAATAAACACCGGTGAAATAAAGCTCTAACCTTCGTCCCATCCAGATAGCCAGCATCCCCTTTCCCTGGGTGCACCACCGTCTTTTTAATGAGCTTATCGTCCATCCCAGCCGACGGAATCTCACAGAACGGCAGAAGAATTCCCGAAGTGCTAGCAGAAGACGCAGGACATTCGGCCGAGATGGGAGCTGGAACGTAAACATTGCCTGTTCGATCGGGTGGTCTTGGCTTCGTTTGTGTGTTTTTGCAATTTATGAATCAGTTTCCGTAAAAAAAAAAGAAGATAATTCAATACTGTGTGATATTTCAGTCATTTGATTTTTAGGATTTTGATTTGTCTTTGATTCTATAATAGAGTTTCTTTTTATATCTATATGTAATTATGATAGGGAATGACTTTCCTTCGGACAAATTATGTCTAAAATAAGTTTACCTGTCCAGAATATTCTCACTAATTACGGTACACAATACAACAGTCCCATTACAAAGCATGGGACAGATATATTTTCGAGCACCTCTGTAAAAATGGAACTTGTTGCATATAAATTCATGTACGACAGGCAACAAAATATAAGTATTGTTGAATATATAATAGACTGTCAAATACACCTATCTTTATTATTAGTGTATATTTAATATTCTTCCTAATATATTTTGAAGCTACATAAAAACAAGTCTGTGTTCAAAGTTAAAAAAAAAGGAAAAATAAAAATCTTTGCGTCCCTATCCCTGTTGTAAGTTGTCAAAAAGCTTATACCAAATAAGCGAAAAACCTTACTATTATGCTGGTTTGATGTTTAAATGGGATGTTTGTATCCACAGTGGAGATACATAATAATGACAAAATAAGAGTATATGAAATTAGTTTAATATTTCCATACAGAAGAATTTCTGTTATTAGAAATAGTTACATATTGTACAGCACAGAAACTCCTTCAACAAACTAACCATGAAAAAAAGTAAAATATGACAACTGTTAACAACTAACCACAGATAAAAAATCCTTCAGATTACCCTCAACATGAAATACAAACACATACATAAAAAAAAAGGAAAAAAGAAAAATCTTTGCGTCCCTATCCCTGTTGTAAGTTGATTTCACTGGGGCAGCAGAAGGTTTGGTTCACCTCGACATGGCAACACTGCCAGAGTGTCAACACGGAGGCGCCTGAGAAAGTTTCGCAGCAGCTGTCGGTGAGGCCTCGGGCTTTGCCCTTTTTCTTCCCTAATTTACGCCTCTTCGCCTGCTCACACGGAGAAGACTTGGGGTTTGTTGTTGCTTCTCCTCAGTTTCTGTACTTTGAGGTAGGACAGTTGCTGAGAAGTGTGGGGAGAGGACTGTCTCATATACGTTTTTATTTCTTTCCCTTTTTAACGTGGTTTGTATAGACACCTATATTAGATTTTTGTTTTACGTTACCGGCACTACAAAGTATTGTCAACTGCTACCATTCTTTTCACGAAAATCTTGGTGTATTATGTGACTGTCTCTGTATATCCCTACACCATTATATATCCTCCTAGTATTACTTCAAGTCTAACTGGAAATGATATAAAATATACAGATTTCGACAGGTTTTTGAGCAATAAATCCTAATTGCTTCAGCAGGAAATATCACAAGGATGGTGGACGAAGCAACTAGGAAGACTCTGGCCTCCATCCCGCTGCTGAGGACGAAGGCCGGCCCCAGAGACAAGGACGCCTGGGTTGTGCGCCTGAAGGAGGAGTATCAGGCGCTCATCAAGGTAGATCATTAAGGCGCTCATTAAGGTAGATCCCAGGGGAGGGTTTGTAGAGTGCTGTATTGAAGATCTTTGGTTGAGGGAAAAAAGGCTAATAATGAGAGTAAATAAGTAGATAAATAAATATAGAACATGAATATATATATATATATATATATATTTAGAAAAGGTATGAATGAGAATTAATATCTTCACAATACAAGAGATGTATTTGGCCGGTTTCGATTCTATCTTCGTCAGAAATTCATGTATTTCTGACAAAGATAGAATCGAAACCGGTCAAATACATCTCTTGTATTGTGAAGATATTCATTCTCATTCATACTTTTTCTACATTTGTCAACATGAATGCGGTTCATATATATATATATATATATATATATATATATATATATATATATACACATATATATACATATATATATACATATATATATACATATATATATACATATATACACATATATATACATATATATATACATATATACATATATATATATATATATATATATATATATATATATATATATATATATATATAATCTATATCTCTCTATATGTATCTATATCTATATACATACATATGTATATGTATATGTATAAATATATTTATATCTATCTGTCTATCTGTCTGTCTATTTATTTATCTCTCTATATTTATTTAATTATTTATTTATTTATTTACTAGATATGAGAGTAAGTAAGGGAGCTACAATTTTATAATATTTTTTGTCGTGAAAGGATGTCCCAGAGTACAGCATCAGCCCATTGGATCCAGATGCTTCAGGGCCCAAAATCCGGGCATTACACTTATGTAACTGGACACTGTTGGGTGGGTGGCTGGGTGTAAACAAACAG
>NC_061844.1:5258196-5260696 GCF_019202785.1 Penaeus chinensis | reverse complement strand
CGGAAGAAAATAAAAGTAAAAAAAAAAAAAAAAACGTCCACTACAAAACGGAAAAAAAACACCAAACCCGACCTCTCTAAGGAACAGAAGCTCGCTCTGGATTAAGCTTTTCGCCGCGAACTTACAGACACACACAAGGTCGGCGGCGGCGAACTCACAAACCGAATTTCACATTTATATCAGCCTCACAAACTCTCGATACACAATGAAACACGGCGAAGAATGCCTGGGAACACAATACACGAGAGGCTTGTGGGAGGGTAACTACAAGCACGGAGGCAGACATTCCTCGGGTGAAGCTCAATTTTATTCTGTTGCATTCGATATCTTGGGGGGAAACGAAAAAGGCATCTTCAAGTGTGTCAATCGATTTAAAAAAAAAAACAAGTTGTTTCAAGAGGTAATCGATTTTTTTTATATTTTATTAGGAGCGGCAGATGTCACTCAGCCTCATGTCAGGCATTGTCAGCGCAATCTCTCAAAGATATACTTTTTCTGAGATTGTATACCGTTGATCTAGATTGAATATGATTTATGCCGATATTCTAGAGTGAATAAAATTGCATGCCGCTGATCCAAATTGAATAATTTTGCCGTTGATTTAGACTGCATAAGTTTGTCTAGCGTTGATCTACACTGAATAAAAATGAAGCCGCTGATCTAGACTGAAGAACAGAATTTAGAAGTACTGAGGAATAAACCTTCAATCTTTCAACTTTCAACCTTCATCAGCAATGAAATCTAAAATAATTCTGCCTCACAAGAACGCAAAGATGAGATTTTTCCTTGTTACTATCTAGGCCATAGTCCTTTTATCCTATATTACTATTACAAACATTTTTAACGAAACCAGTATCTAACTTTTGAAAAATCCCCCCCCCACCCACCCCTCCTATTCTTCACGAGGAACACATCTATCAGCTTTCAAAGACTCAAACACGTCCAGTGCCTGTTAGGTGAACCAATATTTGAACTAATGTTAACGCCTTTGTCCCAAGAGATCTATTGCTCCATAAAAATTGACACCTATTATTTTTACGATCTTCGCAATCACGGGAACTCCAGAAAGGATATGGTAGGCCTATCCCTATGCCATGCCAACCTTTTCCCATATCATGTCACCTTCCCCTTGACAAGTGTCATGGAGGCGAAATTCATGTGCGGCGGGGGAAATAGGGACAATGTGCGGAACCAACATGGAAACCAGCCAGGCGTTTTCTCAAGTCAGCTGATTGTAACAGTGGGGGCATCAGCTGTTCTCTCTCTACCTCTCTATCCCCCCTTTTTCTCTACCTTCTACACCCCCCCCTCCCCTTTTCCGCCTCCCCCCCCCCCCTCCCTCCCTCTCCCTTCTCCCTGAACCCGACCGACCTTCCCACTGTCCAGGTCAGTCCGCCCTGTGAAAAGGTGTGTGGGAGCTAGAGGAAGAGAAAGGGAGGGAAGGGAGGGGAGGGAGGGGAGGGGAGGGAGGGAGGGAGAGGAGGGAAGGGAGGGGAGGGAAGGGAGGGGAGGGAAGGGAGGGGAGGGAGGGGCGGAGGGGAGGGGAGGGGAGGGAGGGAGTACAAGATTGCTATTAAGATACTCTGAAAGCACGATTCAAAGATTGGGTTCTTGGAGTAATGGGTAATGGACTATTTGTCACCTTTCGTTTTTTTTCTTTCTTTCTTTCTTTCTTTATCCTTCCCAGGCGTTTAGATCTTGCGATTATTTTTAGCAAGCAGGAGATGGCTTTTATTTCTCTCTTTCTCTCTTTCTCTCTCTCTCTCTTTCTCTCTCTATCTATCTATCTCATTCCATCCCCCCCCCCTCTCTCTCTCTCTCTCTCTCTCTCTCTCTCTCTCTCTCTCTCTCTCTCTCTCTCTCTCTCTCTTTCTTTCTCATTCTCTCCTTTTTCATTTGATGATTTTCGCGCCTTTTCTCACCGCCCCCCCCCCCTCCCACCCTTCACCTTCCACGAGACCCCAATCCCCGCATCCAAAATCAACCCTTCCGCTCTCCCTCCACAAGACCGAAAATCCCGCTATCCCCATTCCTTCTCAATCATCACACGGTCGGCCGCGAGAACCAAGCACCCTTACGACGCCTAACCATAAGGACCATATTCATATCCACGTTGACTACACCTTCGTAAGGTATGGAGACCGGCCATGCCAGGGAGACCAGCTTGGGAGAATTTTTTAAATGCTCCATATGGCAGTGGTCTTGTAACGCGATATGAACGAATGGAAAGAACATGATATAAAAAAAAGAAAAAGAAAAGGGAGAGAGAAGAGAGAGAGAGTGGAGAGAAAGAGGAGAAAAAAAGGGGGGGGGGGAGAAGAAAGAAAAATGAGAGGAACAGTAGAAGAATTAATGACAAACAGACGAACTTCCCTTTCTGTCACTGGGTTTCGGGGGGGGGGGGGGGGGGGTCACATCACGAGGGAAAATATGTGACGAAAGAAAAATGAAAGGGAGAATAAGATAACGACATCGGATGAAATGAATAGCGATGATAATA
>NC_061844.1:5237004-5242004 GCF_019202785.1 Penaeus chinensis | reverse complement strand
TGGTTCCTCCTTCGCTTTCCTCCCCATCATCTCTCTCTATCTTTTCCGTTTTTCATATCTATCCTTCCTATTCTTCGTATCTCTCCATTCCATCCTCTGTCTCTGTCCTTCCCATTCTCTATTTCTATCCTTCTTATCCTTCGTCTCTCTCCATTCCATCCTCTGTGTCTATCCTTTCCATAAACCTCTCTCCCTTCCTCCTATCCCCACCTTCTCCTTCTCTCTATCCTTACTCTTTCTCTATCCTCCCACAACCCTGCCTCCTTTTAATCCTTATTCTTCCAGCTTCCTTCCTTCCTCCCCTTACCCCCCCCCCCTCCCCCGCTCCCCAACCCCAAATCTTTCCTCCCTCCTAAGCCTTGTACCTCCTTCCCCCTACCTTTCTCCACCCTTCCTTCTCCTCCCCACCATCCCTCTTTCCCTCTCTCCACCATCCCCCTCCCCCTCCTCCTGCTCCCTTTCCCCACCATCCCCCTCCCCCCTACTCCTCCCCTCCCCTACCCAATCCCCATCCACCCCTCCTTCCCCCCTCCCCTTTCCCTTCCCCACCATCCCCCTCCCCCCTCCTCCTCCCCTCCCCTACCCAATCCCCATCCACTCCTCCTTCCCCCCTCCCCTTTCTATTCCCCACCATCCCCCTCCCCCCTCCTCCTCCCCTCCCCTACCCAATCCCCATCCACTCCTCCTTCCCCCCTCCCCTTTCCATTCCCCACCATCCCCATCCCCAATCCCCATCGACCCCTCCTTCCCCCTCCCCCTTCCATTCCCCTCCCCTACCCCCTCCCCCTCGCAGCTCCCCATCTCCGCCGGCGCCAGAAGCTGAAATCCGGTCTTCAGGAATTGGTCCTCGCTGATTAGAACCCGGATGTTCTGATTTTCTTTGCAGGGTGGGGTGGGGGGGGGGTGAGGAGTGGGGTTGCCGAGGATGTATATATAAAAAAATGGTGGGCTTTGGTTCTATTTGTTTGTTTGTTTATCTGTCCATCTATGAATCTTTTAATTTATCTATCTGTCTTTTTTTTTAACTATTTACATAATTGCCAATTGACTAAATGGCTCATTTGTTTGTCCATTAATATATCATGCTTATATATATTAACTACTAATTATTATATATATCGATCTATCTAGCTCAATAGACATTACCTAATCGTACATGAGTAATGATAGCGAGGTTCGAGGCCAGGTCAGGGAGGGTTGTTATATATATCTATATCAATGCGGCATTGCAATATTCCATTTTCCATATAACTACCTCATTACATCTGACTTTGGTTTCGAATTTCGAAAAAAAACAATTTTCACCGAGTGCCCATGGGGAGTGTGTGTGAAACCTCGGTATCATAATTCATGTGTGAGTAGATAGGTAATGGAGTGAGTTAGATCCTTGTTGCACGCTCATATATTTATATCAATGCGGTATTGCATTATTCCATCTTTTATATGTGTGTTTGTGTGTGTGTGTGTGTGTGTGTGTGTTTGTGTGTGTTTGTGTGTGTATGTGTGTTTGTGTGTGTGTGTGTGTGTGTGTGTGTGTGTGTGTTTGTGTGTGTGTGTGTTTGTGTTTGTGTTTGTGTGCGTGTGTGTTTGTGTATGTGTGTGTGTTTGTGTTTGTGTGTGTGTGTGTGTGTGTGTGTTTGTGTGTGTGTGTGTGTGTTTGTGTATGTGTGTGTTTGTGTGTGTGTGTGTGTAAACATATATGCACACACACCTAGATATAGACATATCTGTGTACACTCATACAGAGATCCACAAACATATATATCCACAACACTATCAGCAACCCGCACCTGCCAAAACTTCTCCCAGTCTCCCGGCAAATCCCTCCGGTCGATGCCCTCGGAGGATATCGATCGAGAGGAGAGGAGAGCGGGGGTGGGGGTGGGGTGGGGGGGGGGGGGTAGCGCTTCCTTCCGGTCCCTGTCCCGGCCGGGGGTGAGGGTGGGTGGGTGAGGGGGGTGGGGGGGGGGGGGGGAGGGAGTAACAAGTGGGCGTCGTTCCCCTGTGAGAAACTTGCCTTGAAAATACGGATGGCTGGATTTACATACATACATACATTCACACATACATACATACACGAACACAATCACACGCACACAAACACACTCACACACTCTTTGTAAATATGAAGCGCATTAAAAACCTATTAAAGACACGTGGCTTTGCAGGTGAAACCCTCTATTGTTATCCCAAGGTATGGAACAGAGGCAGCGTTACACGAAAGATCCATACAAGGTGAATTTCCTGCAGGTATGTATTTCTAGTAATTGATCATGTGCCCTGAAGCTACATTCCTCTGTGTCTATCCTTTCCATAAACCTTCTCTCCCTTCCTCCTATCCCCACCTTCTCCTTCTCTCTATTCTTACTCTTTGTCCATCGTTGTTGATAATCTTGATACGTCCATTAATCGGATTAATTATTCAGAGCGCCTATTATAACGAGAGTTTTAAGTTAGGTGAACATGCAGGTGAGTATGTATATTCGTTATCAATAGTTATTAAACATATCTTGAAAAATCGGAGTCCTCGTATTTCTCATTACAAAAAAAAAAAAAAAAAAAAAAACAGTAGCTACATATACATAAGACCCATCTAAAGTGAGTATCAAAACCCGTCTATTTCGAGACAGAAAAATATATCGATTTGTTTGTTTCTAGGTATGAAAGAAATGAGTCGAACCACAAGCTATGTTATACCAAAACATGATTCGAAACTCGAACACACGATTCGAAAACTGACTGGAAAGCACACGCTTATATTATACCTAAGTCATTTATCCAATGTTTTATCCAAAGGTGAGTTTCAGAGAAATAAATAGGTAAGTATTTCGATTACTGTTGAGTGAAACGTATTGAAACACTGGCTGAAAATCACACATTTTTGAGTTTCAGGTTCAGGTGCGTAACATATTTTAAAAAGTGTCAATATTCTGCACTAAGATTTTTACAAATTTTGATTCATCTTGGTTGATAAGAGGTTTCAATGGTAATATTATAATTATTCATTAATAAAGGCTTTTGGCAGTATATGATTTTTTTTTTTACGCCGTGTTGTCAAATCTTGTAAAACTATTTGGTATAATTCACATAAGCTTTCTATCGGAAGATAAATTCGGTAATTTAACTTAAATCACAATCATGTTCGGGTCAAACAACAAAAATATAGAGAGAGAAAGAGAGAGAGAGAGAGAAAGATAACAAAAGAACAGGGAGAGATGGGTGTGGCATGGAAACCACCCTCCTCCCCTCCTCCCCCACCTCCACCCCCATCCTATTACACCCCTTCCCCCACCCTCTCCCTCTCCCCTCTCCTCCCTCCCTCTCCCTCCCCCTCCCCTCTCCCTCCCCCTCTCCCACCTCCTCTCCTCCCCTTCCTCGCCCTGTCCTTCCACCTCCCTCCCTCTTCTCCCCCCTCTCCATCCCCCTCCCTCCTCCCTCCCTCTCCCTCCTTCCTCCTCCATCTCCCTCTCCCTCCCCCTCTCCCACCTCCCTCCTTCCTTACAAGTGCCTGACCAATCTTCTTTGTTGATTTCTTCCAGAAGGGAAGGAGGAGGCAAGGAGACAGAGGGGAAAGCGATGGCGGTCAATTTCCTTTCAATTCATTTCAGTTTCATTTCCTCTTGAGAAACGTGTCTTCTCCCCCCTCCCCCCCTTCCTTCCTCTCCCTTTCCTTTCTTGTTCTTATTCTCTGTTTTTTCCTTTTCTTCTTTCTCCTCCTTTCTTTCTACCTTTCCTTCTTCTGTCTCCTTCTCTCTCTTCGTTTCTCTTCTTCTGTTTTTTTTTCTCTTTTCCTCTTGTTTTCTCTTTTTTTTCCATCCTCCTCTTTTCTTCTTCCTCTTCCCTTCTTTTCCTCATTCCACCTATTCCCTATCTTCCTATTTCCTCTTATCCTTTTTTCCTTCCCTCTCTCTATTTTCCTTCCCTTCCCTTCTTCCTTCTTTCCGTCTTACCCTTTTGTTTCTCCTTCGACCCTCCTTCCTTCTCTCCTCTTCCCTCCTTCCTCTTCCCCACCTCCTCCCTCCATCCCTCTCTCTTTTCCTCTCTTCTTTCCCTCCACTCCCCTCCCTCCTCCTTAAACCCCTCCTCCTCCCTCCTTGCACCCCCCACACCCCCTCTCCCTCCTTGCATCTCCTCTCCTATCCCTCCTTCCCCTCCCAGCACTTCCCCCTGCCCCCTCCTCCCTTCTCCTCTCTCGCCACTCCCGCTCTTGTATCCCTCCTGGCTCGCCCTCCTTGCCCCCTCCCTTCTCTCACTCCTCCTCCCCTTCCCTCACCCCTCCTCGTCTGTCCTCCCCCTAATCCCCCCCTCTCCCCCCTCCCCCCTCTCCTTCCCCTCTGCCCCACCCTCTCTCCCCCCTCCCCCTCTCCCTTCCCTCTCCCCTACCCCTCTCTCACCCCTCCCCCCTCTCCCTTCCCTCCCCCAACCCCCCTCTCTCACCCCTCCTCCCCCTCTCCTTCCCCCTCCCCCACCCCTCTCTCCCCCTTCCCCCTCCCCCCAACCCCCTCTCTCACCCCTCCTCCCCCTCTCCTTCCCTCTCCCCCACCCCTCTCTCCCCCTCCCCCCTCCCCCAACCCCCCTCTCTCCCCCCTCCTCCCCCTCTCCCTTCCCCCCCTACCCCTCTCTCACCCCTCCCCCCCTCCCCCCACCCTCTCTCTCCCCCCTCCCCCCTCCCCAACCCCCCTCTCTCACCCCTCCTCCCCCTCTCCTTCCCTCTCCCCCACCCCTCTCTCACCCTCCCCCCTCCCCCCAACCCCCTCTCTCACCCCTCCTCCCCCTCTCCTTCCCTCTCCCCCACCCCTCTCTCTCCCCCTCCCCCCTCCCCAACCCCCCCTCTCTCACCCCCTCCTCCCCCCTCTCCTTCCCTCTCCCCCACCCCTCTCTCACCCTCCCCCCTCCCCCCAACCCCCCTCTCTCACCCCTCCTCCCCCTCTCCCTTCCCCCCCTACCCCTCTCTCACCCCTCCTCCCCCTCTCCCACCCCTCTCTCACCCCTCCTCCCCC
>NC_061844.1:5209504-5222004 GCF_019202785.1 Penaeus chinensis | reverse complement strand
TTATATTATGAAACACTTAGTAGATTAGAAGTCATTTACACTCGTTAGTTAATTGAGATAACCTGCGAATTTCAACGGCTGACCCTCCACACACCTTTCCCAGGTCTTGCACTAGCCAGGGTGCCAGTCTAGGTGACCTTTGGTGACCTAGGATGAGAGGGTATTTATGGAGGAGATCGATAAGTGGACTGTGATTTTTCTAGATGCTGTGTTTATAATAATTTTGACATTTATTAATTGGTGTAGGTTTTCTTCAATTCGGTTACACTAAGTGCGCATTTATTTTTATATGAATGATCCACACACCTTTCCCAGGTCTTGCACTAGCCAGGGTGACAGTCCAGGTGACCTTTGGTGACCTCGGATGTGTAGGTTCCGTGGGAGAGATCATTCAGTCGAATATTTTTCCTTGTTTTATGGTTTACTACGACTTTATAATCATGAGCTATTTAGGATATGAATGTAATATTTTTTAAAAGTTCTGCGACTAAAATGTTAAAATGTGATTTTATTTTAAAACCGCGATTAGATGGTAGCATTAGAGATAATATGATCCGATTTGTACAGGCTGACCACGTATAAATTTCATAGATGTATTGACCCGTGACCTAGGCCCTGACCTATCCTGACCCGAGATGCAATATCTTTCAATATGGAGCTAATTAACTAGGTTGAGTTACTCTAGATATTATTTGTGATTGCATATGCTAATTAGAAGATTCATTCGCTGGATCTTAAACAGTTAACACATATACAGAATTATATAAAATCATTGTTTTTTTAGTTTTTGTTCTTAATTTACAATGACATTGCAGGATATTTCCATGCGCTCGTAAAATGCATACATCTTGACCGGTATTTGCAAGGACAAACATTCCGAAGAAGGAAAAAGGCATTACCAAAAAGGAGGCGAGTGTCTGTCCTGGAATAAAAAAAAAATCGTGGGAGTATTCTGAGAGGGAAAGAGGGAAAGGTGTACAGACGTCCCCTGGTTATGGAAAAGGACTTTGAAAATGTGATATTGATGATATGATCTAGTTTTCTAATCACACATGTACACACACACACACACACACGCATAAACACACACACACACACGCATACACGCACGCACACACACACACACACACACACACACACACACACATACACACACACGCACACGCATACACACACGCATACACACACACACACACACACACACGCATACACACACGCAAACACACACACACACACACACACACACACACACACACACTCACACGCACACGCATACACACACGCATACACACACACACACACACACGCATACACACACGCATACACACACACACATACACACACACACACACACACACACACTCACACACACACACACACACACACACACACACACACACACACACACACACACACACACTCACACACACTTACAGGCCTATACACAAACAAAGTCACTTACACATATACACACACAAACACAAAAGTCAACAACAGACCGACATTACATAAAAGGTAAAAATCGGCCTTACCTATGTACTAAAACAAAGGCAGTTCTCTGGCGCCCCGGTGGCCTTCTGCCCAACCCCCCGTGGCACTGGCGAGGGCATTGAGGGCGAGTCGAGGGCAACATAGGTCAACCTGCCAATCATCATTAATTAATTTTATCAATCTTATCTTATTGCTACTTTAACACGATAAGAGTTCTTTGGGTCTGTAATGTTTTAGTTACACAATGTTGTTAGCTAAGTTTACTTTATTTAAAAAAAAATACACACACACATACACATACATATACACACTCACACACGAACACACACACATACACATACACACGCACACACACACACACACACACACACACACACACACACACACACACACACACACACACACACACACACACACACACACACACACACACACACACACACACACACACACACACACACACACACACACACACGCACTCACACACACGCACACTCTCACACACACACGTATATTTGTAATTATTTTCAGCATGACTAAATGAACCACTGTATATATAACGTATTTTTGTTTCTGCTGTACATCAATATGAAGACAATGATGACCATAAAATATGTACCTTGTAAAGTGTGAACAGATATTATGAAACAATTTGTATCTTCCAAAGTTAAATTAATTTACAGTCGTCAGTTAATTGAGATGACCTGCGAATTTCAACGGCTGACCCTCCACACACCTTTCCCAGGTCGTGCACGAGCCAGGGTGCCAGTCTAGGTGACCTTTGGTGACCTAGGATGAGAGGGCATTTATGGAGGAGATAGGTAAGTGGACTGGGATTTTTCTAGATGCTGTTTATAATTATTTTGACATTCATTAATTGGTGTAGGTTTTCTTCAATTCGGTTACACTAAGTACGCACTTATTTGTATATGAATGATTCTATTTATATTTAGTAATAACTTTTTTTTGTTTTGCATTCGACGGATTGTTGAAATAAAATTGGAGCTAGGTCAGGAAAGGTTACTTTTTTACGACCTGGGGTAAGTGTGTCACGGGACACGGAATGCCATTAAAGCTGACAGAGAATTAGATAATTTAATTGTACACAAACAGATACTAAATCTATGCACCTACGGTACCAAATCACTAATACCAGTGTAGACAATACCTTTTATATTATTAGTTAACAAAATCGTGTATTAAAGCAAAGGCAGTTCTCTGGCGCCCCGGTGCCCTCCTGCCCAACCCCCCGTGGCACTGGCGAGGGCATTGAGGGCGAGTCGAGGGCAACATAGGTCAACTGCCAGTCATCATTATCTTCGTCTCAGCTTTTCTATTATTTAATCCTTTGTGTTCTATACGTATTCAGTCTTAACTTTATTTCCATAAGAATAAGACGCAGTAATTGTAACGCAGAAACATTGCAATTCTATTCATATAAACAACAATTCTAAAAAACGAGATTGAACTTTCATGAGTATAGGAAGTGTTTCCGCGGATGAATTGTTAGGTTGTTTGAGGAACTGTGGTTTTCATAGCTGTCGTCTTTCTTTGGAAACTGGGAACCATCATTCCCTACGAGACAATGAGGGTGCACATAATGATGTTGGAAACGCGCCGTTCGTAATGCCAACTTATATACAGGTTATACATACAATGAATTCCGAAGGGAACAGTGCTAATTTATGGGAAAAAAACAGTTAATAATTATACATAATCATGTTAATAATTAATTCTAGATCCCAATAGTTTACCTCTGCTCATGCAATCCCAAATGGTTTCGAATTATATTCCATCCTAACGATATAAATAATTGGATATTTCTTGCAATGATTAAGATCGTTCAATATGCACTGGCGACCTCGCTAATGCAATGCAAGGCTTTTTCTTGCACGCTCTGAAAATGCGAATATTTTAACATTTAACAAATCAGTTAGACGAAATGAGTGAGAAAATCAAACCTTTTCTGGAGGTTGCAACTGCACGTTAATGAATGGAGATAGAAATTCAAGAAAAAACAAATGTAGTTATCCTCCAAGAAAGAAAATCATATTTTTGCTTCTTGATTTTGAATGCATTGCAGTTGTGTTTCAATGAGGGTCTTTATATCAGGGTGCAGGTATTATGCTATGAAAGAGGTCATATCCCCTGTGTGTTTCGTAGGAGGGGGGGGGGCAGGTTAACAAGGGTCACCTGGTTGTGCACCTGGATACAGGAGGGCCTCGGAGAATGTGGTATTTTGGTCTCTCTCTCTCTCTCTCTCTCTTTCTCTCTCTCTCTCTTCTCTTCCTCTCTTACTCACTCACACACTACAAACTATTTATAGTTTTCTCTGCCCCCCCCAAAAAAAAAAAAAAAGCCATACAAAAGTTAAAACCCATGACGCTATTTTAAGAAGCAAAACCAGTCAGTCAAAACAGGCAGTCCTCTGGCGCCCCTGTGCCCTCCTGCCCAGCCCCCCGTGGCACTGGCGAGGGCATTGAGGGCGAGTCGAGGGCAACATAGGTCAACCTGACAGTCATCATTAACTACTCTGTGTTCTGTGGGAATTTTATCAATCTTATCTTATTGTTACTTTAACACGATAATATTACGGAACTGAATTAAGAAAACAAGAAAATCATAACATCAAGAAAAGCTTGATTTGAGTGAACTGAAATTAGCTACAGTAATTAGGAAGAGGTTAATCTAACAGGGAATTATTCATTAGGTAGTTGGAGGAACAGATTTTAACAATTTGTTTTGTTTTTTAATGAAATTAGGAAAAATCAATGCACAAAAAAACAAAAAAACAAACAAACAAAAAACAGATATATGGTACAAGAAAACTGCAAATAATAATGATAACGATAATATCAACTTGTAGTAATGTTATCATTATCATTTTTAAAGATGATGCTAAAACGGAAAGTGGATATTAATGACAACTTTATTAATAATTCATTAGTAAGCGATATCATACGAATAATTTTATAGCAACGCTTTATCTAAGCACACAAACCAACATATAGATATTGCAAAAAAGAGAATACCCATCCTGGTTATCTACCTTGATATCCTACAACTATATATAAATGGAAAATAACTGATAGAATTCCAGGTCAAATGGGTCATCCAGGTTGGCACTATGGGTAGTGCACGGCCCGGGTAGGAGTGCCAGCCGTTAAATCAAGTAAGTCATTTTACCACCCTGGCTATCTGCTCAAGCGAAGGGAGATCATGATTGCAGTTTTACATATATTTGACATAGTACAGTAGTCTGTGACTGCTGTAGTTGTACATGGTAAGATATAAATATAAATCATACATCATACAAAAAATATTACGTTAATATGCTTTTGCCACTACGTTTACATAACACTGTTTACGGCAGTTTTACATAGTAAATTTAGGATATAGTTCGAGTATATTTTCCAATGTATCTGATGAAATTAAATATTCACATAGTTCTTTAAACCTGAAAAGCTGTATCACATGACATTCCGAGAAGTAGTGCTTAAGCGTTTGCTTGTTTTCTTCGTTACACGGTCAACATTTAGATTGATCTGCACTTCTTGCACCGTGCAGTTGCCAATACATTCTGTAACCTAAACGGATTCTGGCAATAACCACGTCACATTGTCTGGTTTGACTTCGGTGCCACCCATAGGAGGGCTTGCTATCTCTATACTGATCGTAGTGCCTTATAGTACCGCTTTCAGGCCTTTGAGTGTTTGTCAGATCTACTAGTTCTTCCTTGTGAGAACTTTTCAATATATGTGCAACCCTAGCAAGAGGCATCCCAAGATCTATGTTCACAATATCTTTGCTACAGGCTTCCTTCGCCAATTTGTCGACGTGGTCGAGATGGTATCCATACAAATTGAATGTTGAAATTGCGCTCTATTGCATAAGTTACGTTACGCTTAATGCAACTCACAATTTCCTCATCGCCACCCGCTTTAAGATAATTTATAGTGCCCGAAAAGCACTTTGAGAGTCACAGAAAACTACTCCAGAGCCCCGAGACATTAAGAATTCCGTTCCTGCCAACTCCGCTTGTGTGGTGCTGGCCGATTTTGCACTCATATTAAATCACGGAACGTAGAGAATAAGTTACAATCGCAATACTGAGAAAAGACAATCACTATACTTATGATAATTGCAATCAAAGTATAGCAATGGTAATGAAATCATAAGTCACAATGTAACACTAACAATCACAACATAACAATAAGAAATTAATACAGGAACAGTATAACAATGACAATCACATAACAACAAAATCAGCTACATGTGATATTTAAAATTACCAAGTATTATTTTACTAGTGGTTCTTGAAGGTAAATGACTTAGTAAAACGTATTTTCCTCGACAGTCATAACTAAACGCAAGAAATGCATCCGTTATTTTGACAGGATTTCCATTATTAATAGATTAATAAATACAAATCTGGACCCTATTTTTAATTATTATTGAAAGCAGCGGTTGGAGTTTGATATATCCGGTCTCGGATTCATATAACATTATTTATTCAAAATAGAGAATTTATAAAGTCAATCATATTTATAGATAATTCTTGATTACAGATCCTAACCAACAGAAAATTAGCATTATCGTTATAGAACCAATAAATTGCTTAATTATCTCTTATACGGAAGTCTTGCATCCTAGGTCACAAAAGGTCATCTAGACTGGCACTTGAGCATTGCACGACCTGGGGTAGGTGTGCCAGAGGTCATGCTGTGTCATTAGCATTTGCAGATCAATTTGCTATCGATTTTAATTTTCTTATTACTGGACGAAATGATATCTGCATGTTCAGATTTTTCTTTGTATTTTCGTTGTTTTTGTTATTGTTTTTGTCTGAGTGGCATTTCGCTCTTTAGTTTCCTAAGATTTTGGGATTTGTTAGGAAATTATTAATAACTTAGATTAAGGGTTTATGTTAACACTTTATCTTAAGTGGGAGTGTTATTTTATCGCTAATGTAAAATATTGATAAATACATCGTATATTTTCTGTAATACTAAAAATATTTATTAATCACTGTATCTTTTTTTATTTTTTTTTTTATTAATTGATCTTGAAATGACTGTTCTGAATCATCAGTGAAATGTTTAAGAATAACAGAATGCGTGAATAATTTTAAAATATTGCAATATCATAATAGTTATATATTGTATTTTCCGATTTAAATAAAAGACAAATCATCCATGCTAATTTACAAGAAAACAAAAAACAAAAAAAAAAACACATATAACCAAAAAATCTGACCTGAAGTATATCCTTAAATCATAACAAACTAGGCACTTAGCTCAGTGTTGAAAAATATTGCACCCAAGGTCAGCGTTGGTCACTGACACTGGCACCCTGACCTAAGTGCCTAGTTTGTTATAATTTAAGGATATATGCCAGGTCTGATTGTTTGGTTATGTGTTTTTTATTTTTTATTTTTTTGTTAATTAGCATGGCTGATTTGTGTATAATAGGTCAGGTTATGTCAACGGCTGAAAAATATATTTCGTTTTGTTCTCCTGGGAAGAGAGTGTCATGTTACTTCTGTACATAATTAAACTCATTATCGATATCAGTTCTGTTAATTCATTCTGATTTTGTGTGTATATATGGATATATGGACTAAATTTTCCAATTGTATATAAAAAAGTTAAATGAGTGAATATAAATTAAGCATTAGTATTGGCTTGATTTTTGTACTTTTTGTATTTATTTTCGAAAGGGATGTTAATGATAACAATTCTACTTATAATACGAAACAATTTTCCTTTTTTTTTTTTTTACTTTAGACACATGATTAACGTGACTTTTAAATCTGTGATAAGTGTAAGTCGAGTTTTTAAATATATTTTTGCCATGCGACTGACAGTGTTTTTTTTCTTACAAATTTTCAACAACAGCAAAAATAAGAAAATTAATCATAGTCCCCGTTTGTCAGGAGTACCATGCATAAAAATTATGTTATTATAAAGTTATCGAAACAACATAATTACATTCGAAACACCGATACTGAACCAACATGAATCTAATATCAAAAAAGAGTATCCTATCCCTATCATATAGTTATGGACAATGCGATACGGTATTTTATAGAACTTTCGCCCTAATATAATGTGTTGAATCTCATACCTAGAAGTATGTTTGTGAAAAGATGTTCGCCCCAATGAAGATGGGGTGAACAGTTTTCGAAAATTTGGAGACTGAAACTGTGTATAAGTAATTATCTCTTAGAATAATGGAGTAAATATATAACTAAATGTACAGAGGGATAGTTAATGAGACAGTGATCCAAATAGGCAAGTAAATAGATATGTCATTACATAAATTGGTGATTGGATTGGTGAATTGACGATTGAATAGGCTAAGGGGTAGATAAATGGACGACAAACGGATAATTAGATAGAGAGAAGGAGAGATAGATAATTGAAAAGATAAACAAGTCATTAGACGAAAGAATGGGAGACAAACAATTGAAAAGATAGATAGGTAAGTAGATAGCTTAAAATAGACAAATAGTTTTAAAATTGAAGAACGATTGAGTCTTTTAGAAAGGTGAAAAAGGTCATGTCACCTCTGACCTTTAAAACAAGTTAAAAGGAAGGTAAAACTAGGTCAGCTGATCGTAATGTTGTTTACCTGTAATAAGGAATTTGGAAAGGTAGATTTTTTCCCTAATTTTACGTTTTTTTCCCAAATCTGAATTAATTTAATGTAGATAGAGAAATTACACCTTTATTTATATGTTGTAGTATTTAAACAATAACACTGATGATTATGATAATGATGATGAAACTATCAACTTTATTATATTAATGATAATAATAAACCTAATGCTAATAATACTAATGCTAATGCTATTAATATTGATGGTGATGATCATGATGATTATGATGATGATGATGATGATAATGATAATGATAATGATAATGATAATGATAATGATAATGATAATGATAATGATAATGATAATGATAACGATAATGATAATGATAATGATAATGATAATAATAATGATAATGATAATGATTATCATCGCTATCATTATTATTCTTACTATAATGATAATGATAATAATGGTGATAGAGAGAGAGAGAGAGAGAGAGAAAGAGAGAGAGAGAGCGAGAGAGAGAGTGAGAGAATGAGAGAGAGAATGAGAGAGAGAGAGAGAGAGAGAGAGAGAGAAAGGGAGAGAGAGAGAGAGAGAGAGAGAGAGAGAGAGAGAGAGAGAGAGAGAGAGAGACAGACAGACAGACAAACAGATAGAGAGAGAAAGAGATAGATAGATAGAGAGATAGATTGATAGATAGATAGAGAGAGAGAGATAGAAAGATAGATAGATAGATAGATAGAGAGAGAGAAAGGTACAAGGACTGAGAAACAGAGACAGAGACAGATATACCGAATTATCGCATCTTGTACGAAATTCCCAAATACGGACATTCGGTTTGGTGCGTCTGCAATGTCAGTAATATTAAATAATATCAGCATTAAAAAAATCTTGAACTCTGGATACATTTTTCTCTGAAATTAATTACACTGACACATAAAATAATATAAGAAAGAATTATGAATCAGATATTTTCACAATTCCTTTACAAAAAATTGACAAAAAATCACACGAAACCGATTTGTCATCCCAATTCAGACTTAACTAAACACAAATTTAACGAACTAAGAATATAATCATTAGTTAAGATATGATGATTAAGCCTAGGTTGAAGATTATTGCATCCTAGGTCACGGTAGGCCATTGAGCGTGACTCCCTGGCCAGTGCACGGACCTAGGATAGGTGTGGTTGGGTCAAAATAGGTCAGCTGGTGTGACTATGTAGGTCAATCTGATTTTATATCGGTTTTATTCCGTTCAAAGCTCGGAAAATGGGTCTTTAAGTACGAATTATTTTAATATTTTTTTTTTTTATAAATATGTAGTTTCTATGCACTTTTATATTCAAATAGCTACTCATGTACCTAAATAGCAGCTTATCTATATCTATATCTATCTACACACATACATACGTGCACTGCATACACATACAAATAGTATATTTCCTCGCCGCAGCAGCCAAGATTCTTTAATAATATTCTAAGCACCGAATTTGCTGCGTGAAACCTTATTCAAGACATAACCACGTGTTTTAAGATCGGGCTTTAGGGAACAGGCAGCCACGTGTAGGCTTGTAGGCTTGTCTCTATACCAAGCCCTGCTGATACCGGCTTTTTTTTTTCTAAAGGAGTTTATGGCTTAAATACCCGTGTCATAAAATCATCATTCCCCTGTGTGGACAAACCCTCAGTTGTTTTTTTTATGATACGATATATATCTTTTCATACAACGTAGCCGAGACACAGCGTAAGAGAGAGGATCTTTGCGATGGATTAAAAGAAAAAAAAAAAGAAAGAAAAAAAAGAAAAACTAAATAACGAAAGAACATTCAAATATATAACATTCCATCTTTCAATTAAAAAAAAAAAAATGCTTTAAAAATCCTTCCTCTTATCGGGGGGGAAAAAAATCTCCCAACTTAATATTTATTCCCCCATCGCAGTAATATCTCTCGTGGCTCATCATAACTCGGGCACAGGGTATGGTTAAGGGCAGTCGTGTGGTTCGGGTCATTAACCTGTTACGACTTGAGGAAGGTGAGGGAGGCTGGGCGTGTGATGGGGGGGGGGGGGGGGGGGCAAGACAAAAAAGTTATAAAAAGTGGGTGGGGTTCAAAATTCTTTCTAAAAGCGTGTAAGTTATTAAATTAATATTAATGAGGGGGGGGGGGATACCCAGTTTCATTATTATATTCGTTGGAGTTAAAAGTCAAATAATGGACAAAAAAATCAGTATAGAGTGAACATGATTTTTGAACACATACAAAACAAACGGCCAAAATATTTAAACTAACAAATAAAATAATAAAAACTGCATTAGCTAGTATGAAAACAAAGAGAAAAGCACACGAAAGAAATAAAAGAAATGGAAAAAATAATAATAAGAGAGAATAAGTGAGAATATGGCAATAGTATAGTTAAAATGTACTTTATAGTGATTTGTGGCCTAAAATGAGGGTATGGGCACGGGAGGGAGGGGGGGATGGGGTTAGAGAGATATGGCGATGGGGGCAGGGGGTAGGGGCAGGGCCAGGGGAAGGGGAAGGGGAAGGGGAAGGGCTGGGGTAGGGGAAGGGGAAGGGGAAGGGGAAGGGGCAGGGGAAGGGGCAGGGGCAGGGGCAGGGGTAAGGGCATGTGTAGGGGGTACCCATGTGGTTAAAGTGGGCTGTTTGAGTTGTGTGGTTGACTCTTTTGTGAAAGATGGTCTGTCACACGTATTTTTTATCCATTTCTCTTGTTATTTTCTTAAAAAAAAAAAAAAAAAAAAGAAGAAGAGAGAAACACACACAAAAAAAGCCTAGTTTCCTTCCGGTAAATTCCGAATCAATGGGTGTTTGTTTATGGCAGATATGGGAAGGTTACAAATAGGGTTTCCGAGAGAGGCGGAAAATATAGGTCACTACCCGAATGGCTTATTTTTGTTTATTTATGGGCTAATTCGTCATTTTTTCCTCCTTATTCTCTCCCATACGTTAAGAAAAAAATTCTGTTGCTGTATATACCTATATCTATCTATATACGATTTCTATTAGCCATATAAATGTCTATATCTGTTTACATGTATCAATGTCTATTCTTATATTACCTAAATGGCCGCCTGTTTTATATGATTTGTATTAGTATGTCTTGATATAGCTATACATCTATCTACCTATCTACCTATCAGTATATCCATTTCTCTCTCTCTCTCTCTCTCTCTCTCTCCCCCCCCCTCTCTCTCTCTCTCTCTCTCTCTCTCTCAATCTATCTATCTCTCTATCTGTCTATTTATCAATTTATCTTTCTCTTCTCTCGCTCTCGCTCTCGCTCTCTCTCTCTCTCTCTCTTGCTCTCTCTCTCGCTCTCTCTCTCGCTCTCGCTCTCGCTCTCTCTTTCTCTTTCTCTTTCTCTTCTCTCTCTCTCTCTCTCTCTCGCTCTCTCTCTCTCTCTCTCTCTCTCTCTCTCTTTCTCTCGCTCTCGCTCTCTCTCTCTCTCTCTATCTCGCTCTCTCTCTCTCTCTCTCTCTCTCTCTGTCTCTCTCTCTCTCTCTCTATCTCGCTCTCTCTCTCTCTCTCTCTCTCTCTCTCTCTCTCGCTCTCGCTCTCTCTCTCTCTCTCTCTCTCTCTCTCTCTCTCTCTCTGTCTCTCTCTCTCTCTCTGTCTCTCTCTATCTCTCTCTCTCTCTCTCTCTCTCTCTCTCTCTCTCTCTCTCTCTCGCTCTCGCTCTCTCTCTCTCTCTCTCTCTCTCTCTCTCTCTCTCTCTCTCTCTCTCTCTCTCTCTCTCTCTCCTCTCTCTCTCTCTCTCTCTCTCTCTCTCTCTCACCTCTCCTCTCTCTCACTCCCTCCCTCTCTCTCTCCTCTCTCACTCCCTCCCTCTCCTCTCTTTGTTTATTTACTCTGTGTATACTCATTCCCCTATTCATTCAAGACAAACATGAAGAAAGGAAAATAATGAAGGTAACTGTAAAAGCATTAAAAGTAGGTGATGATTGGAAAGGGATGAAAAGGCCGCCGCCATAATTAGTGGAAATATCTAAGCCTAATTGAGTAATTATTGAGGTAATCAAGTGGATGGCAGAGCTGATACTTGTATTTTCATTCTCATAAATGTAGTATATGTGATATTATTAGTGTTGTATTAGTCACTGTTATGGCAATGTTAATTGTTTAAATTATTACTATGTATAATTATTATTATTAGTATTATTATTAATTATTATTAATTACTATTATCATTACTATTATTATTATTATTACTAGTATATCATTACTATTATAATTATGTATACTATTACTATCTTTGATTATACTATTGATAATTATTATTATAACAATTATTATTACTATTATTGTTGTTATTATAAATTATTATTATATTATGTTGTTGTTGTTGTTGATGTTGTTTGTCATTATTGTTATTATCATCAT
>NC_061844.1:5199912-5202412 GCF_019202785.1 Penaeus chinensis | reverse complement strand
AATTGGACACAAAAAACGAACATGGAAATTAAAAAAAAAAAAAAGATACACAAATATACAAGAAAATAAAAGATTTTTCCCCGAAACGGACCAAGAATCAAGAACTTTTCCCTAAGAATTTTTCCCCAAGAATGTTTCCCTAATAAACCAAGAATCGTTTTCGAAGAATCTAGAATTTTTAATCCAAATTTGTTTTCCCACAAGAATGTTTACCCTAAAGATTTTCCCCCGACGGACCAAGATTTAAGGATTTTTCCCTTAAGATTTTCCCCCGACGGACCAAGATTTAAGGATTTTTCCCTAAAGATTTTCCCCCGACGGACCAAGATTTAAGGATTTTTCCCTAAAGATTTTCCCCCGACGGACCAAGATTTAAGGATTTTTCCCCGACGGACCAAGAATCAACGATTTTTCCCCAAAGATTTTCCCCCGACGGACCAAGAATCAAGGATTTTTCCCCAAAGATTTTCCCCCGACGGACCAAGAATCAACGATTTTTCCCTAAAGATTTTCCCCCGACGGACCAAGATTTAAGGATTTCCCCCCGACGGACCAAGAATCAAGGATTTTTCCCCAAACATTTTCCCCCGACGGACCAAGAATCAAGGATTTTTCCCCAAACATTTTCCCCCGACGGACCAAGAATCAAGGATTTTTCCCTAAAGATTTTCCCCCGACGGACCAAGAATCAAGGATTTTTCCCCAAACATTTTCCCCCGACGGACCAAGAATCAAGGATTTTTCCCCAAAGATTTTCCCCCGACGGACCAAGAATCAACGATTTTTCCCTAAAGATTTTCCCCCGACGGACCAAGATTTAAGGATTTCCCCCCGACGGACCAAGAATCAAGGATTTTTCCCCAAAGATTTTCCCCCGACGGACCAAGAATCAACGATTTTTCCCTAAAGATTTTCCCCCGACGGACCAAGAATCAAGGATTTTTCCCTAAAGATTTTCCCCCGACGGACCAAGAATCAACGATTTTTCCCTAAAGATTTTCCCCCGACGGACCAAGAATCAAGGATTTTTCCCCAAACATTTTCCCCCGACGGACCAAGAATCAACGATTTTTCCCTAAAGATTTTCCCCCGACGGACCAAGAATCAAGGATTTTTCCCCAAACATTTTCCCCCGACGGACCAAGAATCAAGGATTTTTCCCCAAACATTTTCCCCCGACGGACCAAGAATCAAGGATTTTTCCCCAAAGATTTTCCCCCGACGGACCAAGAATCAAGGATTTTTCCCCAAAGATTTTCCCCCCGACGGACCAAGAATCAACGATTTTTCCCTAAAGATTTTCCCCCGACGGAACAAGAATTTCCAAACGATTTCCCCGACCAGAATCAACGATTTTTCCTAAATTTCCCCCGACGGACCAAGAATCAAGGATTTTTCCCCAAACATTTTCCCCCGACGGACCAAGAATCAAGGATTTTTCCCCAAAGATTTTCCCCCGACGGACCAAGAATCAACGATTTTTCCCTAAAGATTTTCCCCCCGACGGACCAAGATTTAAGGATTTCCCCCCGACGGACCAAGAATCAAGGATTTTTCCCCAAACATTTTCCCCCGACGGACCGAGAATCAAGGATTTTTCCCCAAAGATTTTCCCCCGACGGACCAAAAATCAACGATTTTTCCCTAAAGATTTTCCCCCGACGGACCAAGAATCAAGGATTTTTCCCCAAACATTTTCCCCCGACGGACCAAGAATCAAGGATTTTTCCCCAAAGATTTTCCCCCGACGGACCAAGAATCAACGATTTTTCCCTAAAGATTTTCCCCCGACGGACCAAGATTTAAGGATTTCCCCCGACGGACCAAGAATCAAGGATTTTTCCCCAAACATTTTCCCCCGACGGACCGAGAATCAAGGATTTTTCCCCAAAGATTTTCCCCCGACGGACCAAAAATCAACGATTTTTCCCCAAAGATTTTCCCCCGACGGACCGAGAATCAAGGATTTTTCCCCAAAGATTTTTCCCCAACGGACCAAAAATCGTTTTCTTTGTCCCCGACACCCAGCGACGCCAATCACCAGCTGCCAAGACAAGTCCGGCGACCTCGAGAAACAGGTCCCAGGTACTCCTTGACACCTGCAAAACCTGTCATGCCTACTCCTTAGCCGCCAGAGTAACCACCTGCTGCCCCCACCCCCTCCCTCCACCCCTCTCCCACCCCCTCCCCCTCCACCCCTCCCCCCCTTCCCCCATATACGCCCCCCCCCCCCCTGCTTTCAACGGATTAGGCCAACCAACCACGTGGTCGATGATTTCAAAAAAGAAAGTGTTATATGTGTGGGTGGATTTTTTTTTTTTGGCGAAGTGGATAGAAGTGAGAAAAAAAGAGAGAGAGAGAGAGAGAAAGGACGGAGGATGTATTAAGTGAGGGATTGTGCATTTATTTAAGATTTTTCGAGGTGGGTTTGAAGAAATCGCTGTTTGTGTGTGACCTTGATGGACCGGGCGGCAGGTGAAGGCCGTGTGTGTACGTGTGT
>NC_061844.1:5154912-5169912 GCF_019202785.1 Penaeus chinensis | reverse complement strand
ACATATTTCAGACCGACGTTAAATTTGCAGGTTTATGCAAAACTGACAAAATGACGTCATTGATTTCGTGGCCTAATGTTAGTTCTTTGTTCACGAATCTTCACCTGATTGGAAATTCCGGTTTTGGGATTAGATATTGTGTCATGGAAGGATATGATGTAATACTTGACCCCTCTCTTGCTCTCCCCACCCCCTCTCCCTCTATCTATCTATATCTATTTCTCTATTTATCTCTATCTACCTGGCTATCTCTAGATCTCTATTTATCTCTATCTAGCTGGCTATCTCTGTTTATCTGTCTATCTCTATATCTGTCTATCTGTCTCACTTGTTTATGTATTTCCTTTTCATATCTGCATTTTGTATCTGTATATGCGTGCCTGCGAAAGTTTTATATATAAAAAAAAAACGAATATCATTATAGCCCGGGATTCTTATCGATGAATTAAATCTTCAAAACAAATGACCAATTATCTCACCTGATCCAACCTTACGTCGTTTTACAGGTAATCTCGGAAGTCACAGATTGTACCAAAAACTCACGGCCCGTTTTTTTTGTTTTGTTTTTCGGCGCCTTGTTCCCGAGGCCTCACATAAACGACATTCCGGATGAATGGTTATGCCGAAGGAGGGTGGAGAGAGAGAGAGAGAATTTGCACTCCGGAGCAATGCGTTGTGTGATGCAAGGATATATCCCGGACGGAACTTGTAATTAGGTGCGAGTCCAGGTAGGAAGGAGTTTCATTAAGCTGGTGGCGGTATAGGTACATACAGGCATACATATATGAACATAGGCCTACATATGCGCAGGCACTTACACATGCACATGTACATATACATGAGCGCGCGCGCGCGCACACACACACACACACACACAATTGGACAATAAACCCATCGACCCCCCCCCCCCCCCCCCGACACAAAACTCACCCATTCTACACGTTTGCCCAAATTATTTATCAGCTTCATTTTATCTCCATGGACGGACACTGGAAAATCCAGCCTCCTCTTGTCACTTCGAAAAAGGACATGACTAAATATGGTTTACTAATAACAGACCGGATGCTTTATCTTCAGCCAACCCGATATGCTTTTATAGAAGTTGATATTTGTCTCCTAACAAGTTTATTCTGTTATATATATTTATGGGTTTATTAGGTACTTCGTAAACGTTACGATTCAGTTTATCCGAGTTTACCCTTTGGCTTCAAAATTTGCCGAGTCATGTTAATTAAACTGTTCATTTTAACTGATGTCATTCCTCTTAATGAACACATTCGAGGTCATTAACGAGGCCATTGGTCGAGTTCAAGGGCGTGAGCGCCTCGAGGGTTCATCAGAAGGATATTTGAAGAACCTGTTTATTCATATTCTTTTCACCACTCACTATATATTTCTTTTAGATATTGTTAACCATTTCTATCGAACTGATAAAATATTTAATCTGCAAGAACAAGAAAACTAACTCAATTTCAATTCGGAGACAAATTTATGATTTTCCCGCCTGTATCTTTTCGGCAAACACACATACACATACACACTTAGGGGGAGAGAGAGAGGGGGGGGGGAGAGAGAGAGAGAGAGAGAGGGGGGGAGAGAGAGAGAGGGGGGGGGAGGGAGAGGGAGAGAGAGAGAGGGGGAGGAGAGAGAGAGAGAGGGGGGGAGGAGAGAGAGAGAGAGGGGGGGAGGAGAGAGAGAGAGAGGGGGGGAGGAGAGAGAGAGAGAGGGGGGGAGGAGAGAGAGAGAGAGAGGGGGGGGAGAGAGAGAGAGAGAGGGGGGGAGGAGAGAGAGAGAGGGGGGGAGGAGAGAGAGAGAGAGAGAGGGGGGGAGGAGAGAGAGAGAGAGAGAGGGGGGGAGGAGAGAGAGAGAGAGAGGGGGGGGGGAGGAGAGAGAGAGAGAGGGGGGGAGGAGAGAGAGAGAGAGGGGGGGAGGAGAGAGGGGGGGAGGAGAGAGAGAGAGAGAGAGAGAGAGAGAAGAGAAGAGACAGCGATAGAGAGAGCGCGAACAACAAAGCACTTCCCATGCACATCTCAAACAAACAAGGGTACAACCAAAGGAAAGACCATAAAAATTGTGATTTCCATGTATTGTTTATAACGGTACAGGGCAATGTTACTTCCGGTAGAGCTCGAGGGTGTGGTGCCCTAAACATAAGGACTAGATAGAGGGAGTGATCTACAATGCCGTTACACAAAACATCGATTTTCTTCTTTTGTTTTTTTTTATTCACCAGGTGTGACTCAAGGAGGGAATCAATCAAAAAAATGAAAGCCCATTTAACGTAAAAAAAAAAAAATGAACGTGAAAAAAATGAGAAAAAAAAATATAATAGTGATGACAGCGTTCTGACCTAAATGTGTGTCACGTGAAATGGTCGGTGGTTTCGTTTCCTTTTTGAGATCGTGAAAGACATTTGGTATTAAGTTCCTAGGACAAGGTGCATCACACTACAAGGCCGTTCACACAATCACCGTCCTAACAGGTGGCACAGTTCTGTTTGGCAACCTCGAAAGAGAGAGAGAGAGCGAGATTTTCCTTTTCTTGAATAAGATTTTTTTTTTCTCTTTTCCAACCAGACCACCTAGTTATAACGGAAATATTTACACTTGGTCCCATGCTTCTCTTGTATCACAAAGATGCCAAACGTTGAGCAAGGCGAGGGCGAATCTCCCCCGACGTCACCCTACAGTATATCACAGGGTCGCGTTCCATATTCACAACAACTCCCTCGGGTACATGTTTCAGGGTATAAATACTTAGTGGTGGTAATGCAAAACAAATGCATGGGGGCAAATAGACTCTTTTAATACAAAAGAACGAACCCAAATATTGGGTCTTTGTACTTCTCGCCGACCAATGAGGAAACGATGGAATGGATGGTCAGAACAACTGTGTGAATGATGATAAAAACGTGAGTGATCAGGGGCAGCTGATCAAGTCAAAGGGAAATTATGGATGAAGATGACGAGAGATGAAGAACAAAAAACTCAACAAAATTCTGTCCAGACGGAGATTCCCTCAGGAGGATCTTAAATCACTTCTTGGACGTATTTACAAGCTCTATAAATTATCCTTTGGCATTCATGGGGAATAAACACCTGTCCGAAGATCACCCCGTCTGGACAAAAGTCTTCTGTACACAACAAAAATACATATATTGCACACACACTTTTCTTTTTTTAATAGGAAATAAAGAGTGATTTCTTTTCTCTCGATAAACCCACGGGCACCTAAGGGCAGGGCAGTCATCATAAGCCCAGTCTCTTGAGGCCCGTGCGAGGTAGCGTGTTTCTGCTCTTGGCCTGCTTGTTCTCGGCCGCCCACGACTTCGACTTGCTGCGGTGAATCTTCAGCTCCTCGGCGAAGTTCGCGTCCAGCATCCGCACGTACTCGTGGGGCGTGCACAGGTCGGGGTACGCCTCGAAGAAGGCCTTGTAGCCGCCCTCCAGCAGGTACGTCTCCGGGAAGTGTAGGGCGGGGTAGTGCTCCTTGTTGCGTTTGCGGTCGTGCTCCCGCAGGAGCCTCTGCGCCTTGGGGCCCCGCTCGGCTGAGAACTCGCAGTGGAAGATCAAGATGTGCCGGGGGGCGTCCTCACTGGGAATGACGGGCGTGCCCTTCTGCAAGTCGAGGTGGTCGAGCACCATCTGTGGGTGGTTCCACATCTCGGCCCCCTGGATGTGGCCGCCCTCGTACTCGTACGGGTATCTGCAGTCCAGGATCTTGAAGGAGGCGATGGTGTTCTTGAACTTCCCTCGGACGATGTCGGCCATGGTGTCTACACTGATGGCGTTCAGGTCGGGGTGCTTGCCCCCTTCTATCGAGGGGAGGGAGATGGGTTTGGAGAAGTCGCCCGTTAACTGCCCGTGGTGAGTTGCTGCGGAGGAGAAGGAGAATCATAAGTAACCGATCTTTGAGGCCCGAATGGAGATACACACCAAGAGTAATCAATATACAATCATCTATGTCAACAAGCACTCTAAATCTCGCAGGATACTTACAGCACTTGTTCAACGCCTTCATGATGGAGACGTGGCTCTCGGAGTGGCTTCGCTGGAGCTTGGGCTTGACGGTGTGTGTCGTGCTTGCCTCGGGGGCGGAGTTCTGTCGGAGTGCGAGCGGGGACCGGAGGTTTTCACTGGATGTCGCCGAGACGACGGTGGGGGAGGCGTTGGAGGTGAGGGGGGACGCGGGCTCGTCCTGCCTTCCGCCGCTTGCAGTCCACCTGCGACGAGAGGTCTGTGGGAGGCTGCGGCCGCTTGAAGGACAGGCTGGATTCGAGGGAAGGCCTCAGGGAATGCACCTGTTGACAGAGGAGGAGGAGATCGTTAGATGAGCGAAATACAAGCAATAGGTTTGATATGGAACTCAAGAATGTGTCAGTATTAAATCAAGGCACACATGGCTTGGAGAAAGACACTTACTCTGGATGAGGTGGGCGTGGTGTCGAGCATGGAGAGGCACCTTCTGATGGAGGGGCGGTTGCCGAAGGTGGTTGTGGTGGTGGCTGTGGGGAGGGCGGATGGCTTAGAGGCTGCGGGCGGCTGGATGGGCGCCGACAGCAGGCTGGAGAATCCGATGATAGGCTGCTGTTCGTTCTGGCTGGGCACCTCGTCCATGAGGTCCATGAGCAGGGCATCTTCCTCGTCGCCCTTGCTTAGGGAGGAGAACTTCCTGAAGGGCCTCCGGCGGTCCTCGGAGGACGACGCCGTGGACGAGACGGGTGTGGATGTGGTGGAGGAGAAGACGGTGGTGAGGGCGGCGACGGGCTTCACGGGGGACACCATCGTCTGGGGCTTAGCTGGCGACAGGTCCAGGTTAAGCTTGCGGGGCGCACAGCTGACGGGCACGCTGAAGCAGTCGTCCTCCAGCTTCTTGCCACTCTCCGAGTACCCGCTGTCCTGCGAGTTGGTGTCGAAGTCCTCCGGAGGGGAAGGCTTCTGTGGCGAGTTGAAGACCCTCTTCGAAGGAGACACCAGCTGTTCAAACAAACAAACAAACAAAAATTAGCACTTGACGCATGCCAACCCTACCATTCAGTCTGCAACTATCTATCCAATCTATCCCTGATAACGCCCCCGCAACCTCGCTGACAACCAACCTTGCTGAGGGGACTGAAGTTGAGGTTCCTGTTGACGGTGTTCTGCACGTCCTTCAGGGGGCTGACGCGGGTGCGGGCGGGGATGACGGCGCTGTGGGAGGGGGAGTAGTAGGGCGAGGGGAAGTTCTCCTTGTTGCGGGACATGAAGCGGCGTGAGGGCGACACGGGGCTGTCTTCCTGGCCGGCCTCCGAGGCAAAGGACTCGTGGAGGAAACCTGGAGGGCGAACGAACAAAACAAACCATGAGCACTGACGCCAAAACAAACAACAAATCCCACACATAATAACACCTCAAATCATCCAAACATGACACCCTTCACACCACCAACAAACACCAAACAAACAAAACCAAAAACTCACTCGAACAGACGAGCGACGCCTCGTGACACGACTGGGGGGTGTCGGAGAGGGTCGACGAGAGGGAGAGCTTCCTCCGGGGCGTCTGGGAGAGGGAGGCCCCGTGGTGGAGGGTGAAGGCCAGGCTGGACATGGGGGACAGGTCAGTCGAGGACGGGGTGACCTGGGGGGACTCCGGCTGGGCACCCCGCAGCACCGTCCGGTATAGAACGTCGCGACTGCTCATGATTACGGCCTGGAGGGAGAGGGGGAGAGAGAGAGGACGTGAGGACCAGCGCACAGAGAAAAACCCTCGTGTTCTAATGTTTTCTTACTTCTCTTTTCTTATGAATTCTCACTCTACTACAAGTTAAATAAATTCTAATTGGTTAGCACTTTTGTATTCGTTAATCCACTTCTTTCGAGACAGCCACTGGTGTCTAAAAATAGGAACAGGACGAACGAATTTTTTTTTTTCACTCGAGAATCACAAATTGAAATAAGATCACGTTCCATTTAAAACACTTAATTGAACCACACATTATAAAACAAACAACCAACACATCGCTTCTCATAAATAAACTTTTAAAAGCAAATTATAAACGAAAAACAATTCCCGTTTGTGGCAACAGCTCGACCTACTTTATAAGTTACTTATTAACACTCGGTCTGTAATTCCACTATAAAATACTATTACAAGTACAGAACTGAACACTTTAGGAAGCACTAAACACCGTGTTTACCTTTGAATGAAATTCCGAAAATGATTCAAAATTTGTTTTCCAAATATAAATAAAGAGAAAAAGCTTTTTGACGAAGATCACTCTTTTTTTCCAAAAACTCGTCGTCGCTAAAGCACTTTCGTATCACTATCGTTCCATGGTTAAATCCTTTCACAGCTGCTTGATCTTTTCTGTTATTTCCTGTGATTATTTTTTTTATTCCCTTTAGATGTTGTCGGGAGGGAGAGAGAGGTGGAACTGACTACAAACACGTCCTCCCGACAAGCATGTTAACGCGAGACTCCGAGGAAGACGCCCGTTCGCATCGGCCGCTCGCCTCGCCCCGACGCGCCTTTGGGGACGAGATGCAAAACCCCATTTTCGCATTTTTCGGGGGTGTTGGCGGGGTTCTGGGGGAGGATGGGAGGTTGGGAGGTTCGGTGATGTTGTTCCGGAGGGATCTGAGGGATGCTGAGGTTGTTTCGGGATAGGGAAGGGGTATTTGGGGGTGAAAACACTTTGGGAGCGAGATAGGATAGGTTGGTATCGTCTGCCAACCCGGGATGCGTTCCAGTCGGCGCCGAGGCAATGACCCGCTCGATTCAATCCGCACGGCACTTCTCACTTCAAAATAACAGATCAAAACGATTCAAAACCACCAGGTATAATTACCATTTCAAATAAATCTGCTGCTACAACACACTGGACGACTTCACATGCAACACATAGTATCCTATGATGTGACTAGCTAAGCTACACGACTTGGTATGCGTTCTAGCGGTACAAGTCGGGATGTAAATATTGCGAGGCGGATCCCCAAGCGCGCCCCGAGCTCGCTCCTGATTGGCTGGCCTCGAGCTGGCTCCTGATTGGTCGGCGCGAATCGGGAGGGAAATGGGTGTCGCTTCGTCCTTTTTTTTTAATCATTTTATTCTTATTTCCACTATTTGTCTCTTGTTTCGCCTTGTTTAATTGGATTCCTTACTCGTTTGTGTTTGAAGTTAGCTTACATGGGGTTGGATCTGGTTATTTGTTAGCGTGTTATCGTGGACACACTATTTCGAGATCTCTTGGGTCATATAAACACAAAATATAATTAAATATCTCTAAGTCATAAAACGTGACACATAACAGTAAATAACATTATGAAACAAAATACCATACGAAAGACCAACACACAAATGACAACCATAAGAACAGAAAATTACTTAGATAAAAGCATACAGAAAACAAATGCTTAGTTAAGAGAGTTAATAATAATGATGAAAATTCGATCCTAAACTTTTAAGAGGCTTATCTACTCTGAAGTAAAATCTAATATATTCTAATGTAGTTTTACATAGCACTTTAACATTTAATTTATTAATTAATTTATTTATTTGATTAATTATTACCGTTTTAAAATTCATACACAAAGCTACAACAAAGCTAAAAAAAAAAAAAAAAACATTCGATAACATCAATTCTGTAATTTCGATAAAAAAAAAAATACTTCGCAAAAATAAGCGAATAAAAAATAATAAAAAAAAAAATTCTGCGGGAAGGAAAACAAACAACTCGGAAACGGCTTCCGGAGGGCGTGAAAAGTCCGTAGATTTTAACCACGATTTTTCCTTCACAGCTGACGACCTTATTAATAATATTCCTGAGATTGTTAAATCCTTTTTATTTCTGCGTTTTCTTCCAAATTGTTCTTAATGCGTCAGTAAGGAAGTCAAATTTACCTATTTAAATAGATTGCAATGACCATGCATTAAATTATGATGCATGTTGCATAATGTATAATAATAATAACTATTAAATTATTTATTATCTCAGGTTGTATATTTCCTCGGTGAATGATCGACATTTACAAAGTTATAATTAATTACATATGCAGAATAATTATACTTTTCCACTGCACGTTGTTTTTTTTGTTTTTTTTTTGTCATTTGTCCCACGTAACTATGCATCTATACTATTTTGATACAAGTTTTAAATTCAGGAGAACAGTTTATATGAAATCAACTCTAAATATGATATAACATATATACATATATTTAAAATTGTTGGCTTTCAAACTTAATATTCAATTTCATATCAGAAATATTTCAAATAATTCAATTTAGATAACTATATTCAGGCATCTATGACAAATACGTACAACTAAAATATTCATAAAATCCTTTCGAAACTATCCACATTTCCCAGTAATGATCATGGCAACAAGCAGTTTGCAGTCACAAACCACACAAACCACGTGGTTACCCTGTCTTCCCCCAACTAGGAAAGGGGTGATTGACCTATTTTCCCCCCCCCCATAGGTTACACCCAAGACACGCTGTCGGGGTCATGACCTAGGCTACCCTCGGTTCGTGCACTTGGGTTAATGGGTTAAATGTAATGATTTCTTTTTAAAAATGATCGGTAAGATATTGTTGAGATCGAGGTGTGTTTATCGTTGGTATATATGTGGTGGAATTTATATTTTTTTTCTGCATGTAAAATTAATGTCATTTTGATTCTGAGTTTAGGAGCATCGGAGTCGCAAACATCTTGGATCTTTCGAAAATGAAGTCTTCCCATAACATATACGAACAGACCATCGTGCAAATTACACACACGGCTCATGTTCCTTTGTTTAAAAATATCGCACCTCTCGCCAGGTTAGGCCAAAGCTAAACCCAGTGGCCCCGCGTAATATGGGAAGGGACACAATACACAACAATAATTCTCGATTCGGAGGGACCCAGCTTAGTAAGCTTAACAACAACTCCTGTACACAAAAGCGCTCTGTCACGGGCGCGTCCTACCCGAGGTACTTTGAATTAAATTAACCGGCCCGCGTCACAGCAAAGGTTGAAAAGGAGGAACCAGGCATGTAGAAAAGGTGGGACGGGATCCAGTTGGCGGTTCATAGCAGCTGCTGCTATGAGACAAAAGCGATGTAGGTATTATCTGCGAGGGCCATTAAGCTGATACGGGCATTTCTCGTGAGCGCAGATAACACACGCGTATTGTCTAACCCCGCCAAGCGCTCCCTGTCTCGGTCTCCTGCAACACGCATGGGGAGGGAGGGTCGGAGAGCCATAAAACTACGTTCCTTTCAAGAATAGAGAGATCCGTCCCCGTTAGGCTGCGGACAATACATTCCTGTGCCTTCGCGAGAAATTAGTCCGGAATTAGCATCCACCAATGTCAATTAGGGCGCTTTGGGGTAATGAGCTAAGCTCGTGCGCGCGTTTGTGGTAATGTCGAATGCGATTCTGTACACGTTGGCCCTAAAAATGTTAAAACACGCGTGCAAATGTTTTGTGAGCTATAATACTATTTTTCAACTGGAGTCATACGGATATATGGAAGATATCACGTAGTATTACATAAAATTCATTAACCAATAATATACCTAATCCATTGAAAAATATCCTAGGTATACTGTTCTATATGTACGATATATCAATGGTATTTCACTGTAACATGAATGTCCCCCAAATACATTATGCTTATATAACTCCACAAAAATATATAAAAATCATTGTCACTCATTTTCCTTGATCGCCATTATTTATTCCTATGGTTATTTTTATATCTTTAAAAGAGGGGGGGGGGGGGGCACCAGCAAAAGCACGGGTTGGGTAATGCCCGCGGAAAGGAAATAGGCACAGGGGGCATTGTACGGCAGTCTGTTCTCACAAATGCATATTGTGGAGAAATGTGTAAATTGGGTTGCCTTGGACGTGGTTGCTGGTGGGCGTGGTGGGGGGGGAGAGGGGGGGGTATTAGTACCTGCTGGGTATACCATCTGTACGGGCGGGGGGGGGGGGGCGCATCCTAAGGATTTGTTCGTTCAAGTACAGTTTAGTATTTTTACGATTTCACTTTTTTATTTTTATCTAGCATGTGATATTTTGTTATAATCTTTACGGCAAAGAGGCACTAAGTTAAGGCAAACTGTCGATATTCTTTAAGAGGACAAAGCATTGTGGTTGTTAGTTAGTTCGAGAAATAACGTGAACGCCACATATAAAAGGGAAAAAAAGATCGCGGACAGTTCACTCAGGAGTTGCATATCGAGCTGGAGACAATAATCATAGCAACTTAAATGGTTTAAATTATTGAAAAAAGAAATGTGTCATGGATTTGGGGACGTTAAGTCAAGTGCGTCCGTATTATAATAAAAAAAAAAAGAAATATCGTTCGATTTCCCTCAAATAATTCATGATGGACCTTTGGTTATCTTACAGAACAGCTGCGCGTCATCGATACCAACGAATTCGATATTGAGGGATAGTAATCGATATAGAAAGACCTGATATAACCCTCTTTTGATCGTGGAAATAAGAGGTAGCGCGGCGTCAAGTGGCGGTCGCTTCAACAAAGACCAACGAACACATTTCCTTCGCTTAGACATTGACAGTAGATTATCCAAGTATATATACTGATAAAAAAATGAGGAAAAACACATTATCAGGACAAAATAGAAGATCCAGACCCCATGGTTTGTTTATTAAGCGCGACCATTTCCAAAACTATCGTGAGAGCGTGGAGAGGCCGTGAGCATCGCTTTGACGGCGCAACACACTACAGGAATTACCGCGTTCTAATGGCGCTATATGGGTTTAGAAATCCCATTTGGCCTGTTTTAGCCTAGTATAGGAGTATATTCCGATAGTCAATACACACTTTCCCCCGGTGTTTTCTTCAAGTCCTCCCCAATATTGTCATAATAGCCGATTTCAGTGGCCTTGCTCATCCTGGACGATATAGCAACGAGTCGACACAATATTCGTCAGCATCAAAGCCAACTCATCTTCCTATCTCTTATCTTCTGGCTATGGAGGCCACGGCAACACTTGGTCAGGTTAGGTCTGTGATAAGGGATTATGTGGCTGTCTTTACTATTATGTAGAATATTTTCCCGCCTGTAGTATGATTACATCCGTTTTCCATTATTATTACATTAAGTTTTGCTATTATATCCGCGCGATCCTGTTAGAAATACCTGTCTACTTATTGAATTACACAATTTGAATTAGATTTTCATCAACAATATAATCAATTTATCTTCATTACTCACGATAAATAAGCTTATTAAAACTTGTCCTCTGCAGGGCATGGGGTTATCCAGAGGTCCTGAAGAAGGGTCACTTGCCAGGTCGCGTCGGACAGGCCAGGTCACGAGGTCGTCTTGGGTCAGGTGTATAAAAAAACAATCAAGTGTATATCCTCAGATTTTCCAAAATCATCGACGGTCTTCTATTAAAACGCACAAAATTTCCAAAATCCACACTATTGATTCGTCACCTTTCGAACCTCGTATAGAAAATAAATTCCACAGATGAATATGAATCAAACATTCAAACTTGCTTTTTTTATACATAAAAAAACTAAATCTCGTTATTCACTCGTCATTCTTATTATTTTCTCTGTTAAAAAAACATTTCAGACGTCTCATTATCACCACGTATGGATCAAGTGTACTAAAAATGCTCCCAATTTCCACAGACAAGTCCTCATGGCCCCTTTGTAAACACGATACTGGTTTAAGTCGCCTCCTGTTTCACGTGTCCAAGTGGCGTTGCTTTTTTCTGCCTTTCTCTCGCCGGTGTTATGTTTTTCCTTGGAGGAGGGGGGGGGGGGGGGGGCTTTGCTAATTACGTTAAAAGAGGTAGTTCGATTTCTTCTTTTTTTTTTTTAGTTTCGTACTTCATAGAAGATTTAAGTCTGTGTTTTTTTTTTTTTGTTTTTTTTTTAGAATTGAAAACGTGTTGTTTTTTTCGCCTTTGTGTAGAGCGAGGGTAGTTTTAGATGCCTGAATGCTGTGAGATTAAATATGTTTTTAAGAATGTGAATAACTGAATAGTGATTGAATGGTGCTCGGGGAGGAAACTACTTAACTATAGAATTGGCCTATTGAAGTAACGCACATTAGTAAAGCACAATGAAATCTTTCACAAAATATTTTATCTTTTATGTAACTATTATTTGGCATTCACACATTTTCAAGGCATTTACCATATCGAGGGTCGGGAGTGGGCGAAGATAGGGATGGGAAGGGGGAAGGTAGAGAGAGAGAGAGAGAGAGAGAGAGAGAGAGAGAGAGAGAGAGAGAGAGAGAGAGAGAGAGAGAGAGAGAGAGAGAGAGAGAGAAAGAGAGAGAGAGAGAGAGGGAGGGAGGGAGGGAGGGAGGGAGTGAGAGAGAGAGAGAGAGAGAGAGAGAGAGAGAGAGAGAGAGAAGAGAAGAGAAGAGAAGAGAAGAGAAGAGAAGAGAAGAGAAGAAGAAGAAGAAGAAGAAGAAGAAGAAGGAGAAATAGAAGGGGTGGTAGAACGAGGAGTAAAAAGTAAAAAAAAAAAAAAAAAAAGAGAAGTAAATAAAGGAATTGAAGAGAGAAGGGCGTAGGAGGTGTGAAGAGGATCCACACCCACACCAAGCACTCCTGGATAATCCGGATGTAGGCTTTAATCCACACAAATTATCCACACCTGGGCGCACCTGGGGGTCAAGGACGCACTTCGCAAACATATGTGAGGACTTTATGGGAGGAAACAGGATATCTTGAGAAATGATAAAGGCATTTGATTTAGACGGCGAGAGAGGAGATAATACGGGGAGGGGAAGAGAGGTGATAGGAGAAAAAAAGGGGGGTAAAAGCGATAAAGTTAATTATTTCTCTCTAACGTGACCTGGTCTGAAGATAGATAGAGATATGTGGAGGTCAAAGGTCACTCAGGTGTTATCTGCATTTGTTAAAAAAAAAAAGAAGGGTTCTAAAGGAATTCAGAAAGATTTGAAAAGTTGTTTGCATAGAAATGTCACGGTCAATTAGCATATGTCTTTATCTGGGCGAAAACGTATTTTATCTCGCAGTGAGGGTATAAGGCTATCAGTCTGAAAAAAAAAACAATTTCTCTCTAAATAAAACGCTATAAGAGTAAATATGCGCGGAATATTATCCACAAAATATAACGATTCGAAGCATAACATCTTTTGGGGTTTAGCATATATATAGGGTACCTTATTAACACTACACAGAACATTAAATCCTTTGATATTAAAATATAAAAAATGGCACTTTGTTGACAATATGCAATATGTTAAATCAAATTAAGAAATCTTTTGGGGTCTACCATATAAATAGGGTAGCTTATTAACACTACACAGAACATTAAATCCTTTGATATTATAATATAAAAAATGGGACTTTGTTGACAATATGTAATATTTTAAATCAAATTAAGTAATCGAAGTGGCATTGACAGTTGTCATCCTAACTATCTTAAGAATTTTGTTTGACTACAAATTCTGATAAATTAGCCTTAGGATTTTTCCCTTTTTTAACCTTATGTGTAATATGTTGTTTACGAATATTGTTGTATGACCTTATACATTCAGTTACTAGTGGTATAGTTATTATTATTATTATTGTTGTTGTTGTTGTTATTATTACTGTTATTAGCATCATTATAATTATCAATATCATAACCATTATTATTATCTTTTATTGTTATTATCATTATCATTATCGTCATCATCAACTTTGTCATTGTCATCGTCATTGTCATCGTCATTATCATCATAACCATCATCATCACCATCACCATCATCACCATCATCACCACCATCATCATCATCACCATCACCATCATCACCATCATCACCACCATCATCATCATCACCATCACCATCACCATCATCATCATCATTATCACCATTATCACCATCATCATCATCATCATCATAATCATCGTCATCACCATCATCATCATCGTCATCATCATCATCATCATCATCGTCATCACCATCATCACCATCATCATCGTCATCACCATCACCACTATATGCTCCTCCTCATCACCATTTTGATTCTAGTTCTTAAGAAATGCTAGTAAAACCCGACGATCGAATTTATAATAATCCTATTCAGCGTTACGAAGTTAACATTATTTTATCGGAAAGCGTCCTTTGCCCATTCACGTTTACACACACGTACCCTTTGATCCCACGTAAGATAAACAGAAATTATGAATGAAATAGTACAAGAATAAATACGAGAAACCGTGCCTGTGTAAAACGCCTTTGTCTCCGAGGGGGGGGGGGGGAAAAAAACAAATGACGATTCGTGTATTCATAAGGATGATTTGATCCCCCTGCCAGAGAGCTTCTGAATCTACACCTATAGGGTTGGATTCCGTGTCTGTGCATAATTGATGTGTTTATTTGGCGGGAACGTGATTTGCTGAATCGCGGTGTTCATATTAATATGTCATTTATTGTTATTGTTGTTTTTCAATATTTTTTGTGTGTGTTCCAATGCCCTTAAGTTTCCCTTTTTTTCTTCCTCTGCGTTTTTTCCTAGTATCTATTGCCTTTATTATGACAATGGTAATGATATTCAGAATAAGGATAATGATAATAATAATGACGATAATAATAATTATAATAATAATAATAATATTAATAATGCTAATAATGCTAATAATAATAATAATAATAATAATAATAATAATAATAATAATAATAATAATGATAATAATGATAATAATAGTTATTATTATTATCATAATAACAAAGATGATAATCATACTAATGAGGATAACAAAAATGCCTATGATAATAATGATGATAATAGTAAAGATGATAATTATCATTATTATAACGAAATTGAAAATAACGGTAACAGTAGTTATAAATATAGCATTAATAACAACAATAATAAACGAACAATAACAATTATGATATTAATTACAATCATATTAATAATAACAAAAATATTAATAATAACAATGATAATAACAATGATATTAATAACAACAATAATATCAATAATGCCACTAATGACAATAATAACAATAACGCTATTAAAA
>NC_061844.1:5144115-5146615 GCF_019202785.1 Penaeus chinensis | reverse complement strand
CAGATTAAGATAGATTTAGAAAGTTATAGGGAATAAAACGGAATTATAGATAAATACATGATAAGTTTGATAAGAAAGAGAGGAATTCAGGAAAACGAAAATTTAAATAGATAGATAATAACTTAGATAAGAATGAAGGAAATTATAAGAAAAACGAAATTGAACACACTGAAGAGATTTAAATAAATGATGAAGATTTCATGGACGTAGATTCTTACTTAGAGATAAGATAAGGAATAAGGTAATAATCAAGAAAGAAATAAGATAATAAAGATCATACAGATGAGATGATAATAATATGATAATAATAAAAGATAATAATAATATGATAATAATAGTATGATAATAATAATAGGATAATAATAAAAAAAATATTAATATGATAATAATAATATGATGATGATAATAATATGATGATAATAATAAAAGATAATAACAATAAAAGATAAAAAGATAAATAAGATAATAAAGAAATAAGATAATAATTAAGAAATAATAAGCAAGATTAAAATCACGAATATTTCATGTTTAAAATAAATGAATTAAATAATAAAAAAATATATATAAAGAAATATGAACAGATAAAGAAAAAAAAAAAAACATAAATAACTAAACCAATATAGAAATAGCCACAGTTTTATGACTCGTAATGACATCATTAACGAAAGAAAAAATTAAAACGTCACCAATTATCCAATTAATCCACCTTCACCACCTTCATTATAAAAAAAAAAAAAACGCTAAAAAGGATAGAGTAATTAAGCGTGCCACTCCTCCCCCCCCCCCCCTCCCAATCATGTTTGTTTTTAATGACCTCATTCATCACGCAAACCAACATTCACTTAACATTCACCTGACGTCACCTTCCTGACGTCATCAATTCTCCGCCGTCGATTTCAAGGGATTAACACCTTTATGTTATGATGCTTTTGATGTCACTTATCCTCTCCCGAAATGACATCAAAGCCTTGCCTCGTCTGTAATGATGTTCTTGATGTCACCTCTCCTCTCCTAGGATGACTTCTCGTCTGTACGTGTGCGGGAGAGTTATTTATTGGGGGGGGGGGGGTCGGGGGGTCGGTAGATAGATGGTTAGGGTGAGAGAGATAGGGGGAAATGGTCAGGTTGATTGATAGATAGGTTGAGGTAGAGAGAGAGATGGAGTTGGGGGTCGATAGATAGATGGTTCGAGAGAGAATGGGGCTGATAGATAGCTGGTTAGAGGGTGATAGATAATTAGAAAGAAGGTGGAAGGTAGGTTGGTCGATAGATAGATGGTTAGAGGATGATAGATAATTAGAAAGAGTAGATTGGTCAATAGATAGAGGGTTAGAGAGAGGAGGGAGCAGCCTGGTCGATAGATAGAGGGTTAGAGAGAGGGGGAGGGAGCAGGCTGGTCGATAGATAGAGGGTTAGAGAGAGGGGTAGGGAGCAGGCTGGTCGATAGATAGATAGTTAGAGAGAGGGGGAGGGAGCAGGCTGGTCGATAGATAGTTAGTTAGAGAGAGGGGGAGGGAGCAGGCTGGTCGATAGATAGAGGGTTAGAGAGAGGGGGAGGGAGCAGGCTGGTCGATAGATAGATAGTTAACGAGAGGGGGAGGGAGCAGGCTGGTCGATAGATAGATAGTTAGAGAGAAGGGGAGGGAGCAGGCTGGTCGATAGATAGAGGGTTAGAGAGAGGGGGAGGGAGCAGGCTGGTCGATAGATAGATAGTTAACGAGAGGGGGAGGGAGCAGGCTGGTCGATAGATAGATAGTTAGAGAGAAGGGGAGGGAGCAGGCTGGTCGATAGATAGATAGTTAGAGAGAAGGGGAGGGAGCAAGCTGGTCGATAGATAGAGGGTTAGAGAGAGGGGGAGGGAGCAGGCTGGTCGATAGATAGATAGTTAACGAGAGGGGGGAGGGAGCAGGCTGGTCGATAGATAGATAGTTAGAGAGAAGGGGAGGGAGCAAGCTGGTCGATAGATAGAGGGTTAGAGAGAGGGGGAGGGAGCAGGCTGGTCGATAGATAGATAGTTAACGAGAGGGGGGAGGGAGCAGGCTGGTCGATAGATAGATAGTTAGAGAGAAGGGGAGGGAGCAGGCTGGTCGATAGATAGAGGGTTAGAGAGAGGGGGAGGGAGCAGGCTGGTCGATAGATAGAAAGTTAACGAGAGGGGGAGGGAGCAGGCTGGTCGATAGATAGATAGTTAGAGAGAAGGGGAGGGAGCAGGCTGGTCGATAGATAGAGGGTTAGAGAGAGGGGGAGGGAGCAGGCTGGTCGATAGATAGATAGTTAGAGAGAAGGGGAGGGAGCAGGCTGGTCGATAGATAGATAGTTAGAGAGAGGGGGAGTGAGCAGTTTGGTCGATAGATAGATAGTTAGAGAGAGGGGGAGGGAGAAACCTGGTCGATAGATAGAGGTTTAGAGAGAGGGGGAGGGAGCAGCCTGATCGATAGATAGAGGGGTAGAGAGAGGGGGGGGAGGGTTGAGGGACGGGTGACAGACACACACACACCAA
>NC_061844.1:5131615-5134115 GCF_019202785.1 Penaeus chinensis | reverse complement strand
AGGTGTGAAGAGGCTATACACATTGATATGCTAAAAATGGCTAGTGTGTGTGTGTGTGTGTGTGTGTGTGTGTGTGTGTGTGTGTGTGTGTGTGTGTGTGTGCGCGCACAAAGACACACACACACACCCACACACCCACACACACACACACGCAATACACAAACACATTTATATAGCACACACACGCATACATATTAGTGCACACAACGCACACACACACACACACACACACACACAGACACACACACACACACACACACACACACACACAATACACAATACACAATACACATATATATAGCACACACACGCATACATATAAGTGCACACAACGCACACACACACACACACACACACACACACACACACACACACACACACACACACACACACAATACACAATACACATATATATAACACACACACACAGACACACACACACACACACACACACACACACACACACACACACACACACACACACACACACACACACACACACACACACATACACACACAGACACACACACACACACACACACACAGACACACACACACACACACACACACACACACACACTACACAAACACAATACACAAACACGTATATAAAGCCCACACACACACACACCTTAAAAGTGCACACAACGCACACACACACACACACGCACACACAGGATCTTTCGTCACCCAGCCTCGGACATGACTCGAGACAATGCCAAGGTTCTTCTGTCACCTTCTTGAGAAACGGAATAAATTGAGACAGAAAGATTAGCAGGCGAGGGAAGGGGGTTGATGTACAGGCCACTTTGGATAGATTTTGTTTCTGGTTTTTGGTGTTTGTGATTGTTTGTGGTTGTTTGTTTGTGTGTGTGTTGGGGGGGGGGGGGTTGTGTGGGGGGTTTTTTGTGGGTTTGTGTGTTTGTGTGTGGGTGTGGGTGTGTTTGTGTGTGTGTGTGGTCGTGTTTGTGTGTGGGTGTGGGTGTGTTTGTGTGTGTGTGTGTGGGTGTTTGTGTGTGTGTGTGTGGGTGTTTGTGTGTGTGTGTGTGTGCGTGTACTTGTGTATGTGTATATGTTGATCCTTGTGTGCTTGTTTGTAACTGTCTGTGTGCGTGTGTGCGTTTTTATACTCGTAGATGTATTTATTTGTCTGTGTATTTAACAAACAACGTTACATATACGACACAAATACATAGGCATATAAATAAAAAAGAATAATCCTAAAATTATTATCACGTTTTTTTTTTTTTTTTTTTTTTTTTTTTTTGGGGGGGGGGGGAGGCTATACAGACCGTAAGTATTTCGTGAGACTTTTTAAACGCAAATATGTAAGTGTTTCTTCAAGGGTAAGTATTTCCCTGGTCGTTTATCCACATATCTCTAATGTTTTTTTTTTTTTTTTTTTTTTTTTTTGCCGTTTATCCACAAATCTGCAAATGTATCTTTTACGGTCTCTTCACAAATCTATCTGGTCGTCTGTGCACAAATCTGTAAATATTTTTCTAATCGGCTCTTCACAAATCTACAATTCATGTCGTCTATACGTAATTCTGTAAATATTTCTGTTTTTTACAAAGTCGTATGTAAACAAATTTGTAAATGCTTCCTGGAGGGCCGTCGTTTACGAGAACGACTCGGAAACCACAACATTCTTTTACAAACGACTTAAATAGGGCAGGAAGGAGGGGGGAGGAGAGGAGGGGAAGGAGGGGGGGGAGGAGAGGAGGGGAAGGAGGGGGGAGGAGAGGAGGGGAAGGGGAGGGGGAGGAGAGGAGGGGAAGGAGGGGGGGAGGAGAGGAGGGGAAGGGGAGGGGGAGAGAGTGAGAGAGAGAGAGAGAAACCGCGAGCACTTAGAGATATATTTTTTTTTTTTTCTGTTTTCGTTAATTTTGTTGTTTTTGTTTTTGTTATTTCTTTTTTGTTTGTTGTTTTGGTTGTTGTTTCGTTAGGTTTTCTTTCTGTCTTTGTTTGTTTTGCTGTGTTGTCTCTATCTCTCTGTTTCTTTGTTTCTCTGTTTCTGTCTCTCTATCTCTCTGTCTCTATCTCTGTCTCTGTCCTTCTCTCTCTCTCTCTCTCTCTCTCTCTCTCTCTCTCTCTCTCTCTCTCTCTCTCTCTCTCTCTCTCTCTCTCTCTCTCTCTTTCTCTTTCTCTCTCTCTTAGAGTAAATTAGGTGTCAGCACGAATAACTGGAACAGAGTGTGAGTGAGGGAGAGGTGGGGGGGGAGTGAGTAGAGTGAGGGAGGAAGTGAGTGGAGGCGAGTGAGCGTGGATGGAGAACGTTGGCGAAAGTTGGAGGAGAGTGAGGGAGAGGTGAAGGAAAGTGAGGGAGAACAAAGAAACGTGAAATGTGAGTTTGTGAGTGAGTGCGTGAGTGAGTGTGCGTGTGTGAAGTGAGTGTCCGAAATAAAGGTGTGAAGTAAAAGTGTTATAGTGAGTATGTGATGTGAAAATGTGCGAACTGAGTGTACGAGTGCGTGAAACGAATGTTCTAAGTGCGTGA
>NC_061844.1:5116615-5119115 GCF_019202785.1 Penaeus chinensis | reverse complement strand
CGGCGGGGGGCGGGGGGGGGTTACCCTTCTTTCCTGTCTGCAGAAGAACTTTCGGAAGTTCCTTTCAAGAGAGAAAGGATGTGAAAAACGCGGTTAATTCGAATTTAGTCCTTATGGTAGAAGTTCCTAAGGCTCTACGGAATACCCGAATGATATGTCCTTCTTTCGCGGACACATCAAAAGCAAATTCACAAAGGGCTTAACCCGTTTAGCAGAAAGGGAGACAAGAAGCGCCCTTATGCTAGGAGGCTTTAAGGGTCATAAGGTTCCCGCGCCAATTCCACTTCCCCCTTTGCACCGGCGCCCTCTATGTAGACCTGCGCCCTCTATGTAGGCCTATGTACGCGGGGGAAAAAAAAGAAAAAGAAAAAGAGAAATAGAGAAAAAAGAAATAATGACTTCTTATTATATTAAAATAAAATATATTTGAAAAAAAAATGTATTGCTCGTTTTTTGTTTTGAGAAAAAATCTTAAAATTCCAAATATCTCGTGATTTTTTTTTCTTTTTTGTTATACTTTCCGGGCATGTCATTCACTCTAACGGGGTTGTCACGCCTGAAGGAATTCGTACCCAAGACCTTCCTTTTTAGAAGCCTTCGCGCTCTCTCAGTCGCTCCCTCCTCTCCCCTGGGGTAAAATACCCTCCTTTTCCCTCCTCCCTTTCCCTCCCTTCCCCTATCCCCTTCTCTCCCATACCCTCCTTTCGCAAAACTCTCTTGTCCTCTTTCTCCCTTATTCTTCTTCTTCCAAGACCTTCCTACCCCCCCCCTACCCCCTCTTCCATTACCCTCCTATACCCCTCCCTACCCTCCCTCCCTCTACCCTCCCACCCACTTCCAGGGAGGAGGAGGAGAAGGAAGAGGAAGGAAAGGAGGAAGAAGAGAATGAGGAGGAGGAGGAAGGGAGGAGGAGGAGAATGAGGAGGAAGGAAGGAGGAGGAAGGAAGGAGGAGGAGCAGGAAGGAAGGAGGAGGAGGAGGAGCAGGAGGAGGAGGAAGGGAGGAGGAGGAGAATGAGGAGGAAGAAAGGGAGGAGGAAGGAAGGAGGAGGAGGGCGAGAAGGAAGGAAGGAGGAGAAGGAAGGGAGAGGGACTGGGGGGGGTCACCGAACCACATGGCCACATAGACCATCGTTCGCATGCCCCAGTGTCGGTCATCCTCATGCCCATTTCGTTAATGAAGGATAGAGAGGAGAAAGGGTACGGATAAAGGACGGACGAAAGGGTGTGGGAAGAGGAAGAAGGAGGAGGAGGAAGGTGAGGAAGAGGAGAGGAGGGAGGAGGGAGGGAGGGAAGGGGAGGAGGAGGAAGGGAGGTGAGGGAGAGGAGAGGAGGAAGGAAGAGAGGAAGAAAAATGGAAGGAAGAGTGAGGTAGGAGGAAGGGAGATGGAGAAGAAGGAAAGGAGGAGAAGGAAGAGAAGGAAGAACGAAGGGAGGGTAGGGTAAGAAGGGGTAGGAAGGGAGGACCGGGAGGAGGAAGGAGGGAGGAAGGGAGGGAGGGAGGGAGGGAGGGAGGGAGGGAGGGAGGGAGGGAAGGAGGGAGGACCGGGAGGGAGGGAGGGAAGGGAGAGAGGGAGGGAGGGAGGAGGGAGGGAGGGAGGACCGGGAAGGAGGGAGGAAGAGGAGAGGAGGGAGGGAGGAAGGGAGGGAAGAAAGGAAGGAGGGAGGGAGAGAGGAAGGACCGGGAGGAGGAAGGAGGGAAAGAAGAGAGGGAGGAGGAGGAGGGAGGGAGGGAGGGTTAGGGTTAGGGTTAGGTAATGGGTAAGGGGGGGAGGGGGGGAGGGGGGAGAGGGCTAAAAGGGATATCCCCGCATGTGGTCTGTTCGTCTGCCTTGGAGGATGACTCAAGTATAGTCTGTCTGGAGGTCGAGAACGGAAGCGCGAGAAGAGGAAGCGAAAGAGAGGAAGAAGGGAAAGAAAGAAAGAAAGAAAGAGAGGGGGAAAGAAAGAAAGAAAGAGAGGGGGAAAGGAAATTAAGAAAGAAAGAGAGGGGGAAAAGAAAAATGAAAGAGTCACAGAAACTGAATTTCCTTTTCCTTCGTTTTTTGTTTCTTTCTTTCTTTCTTTTCTTTTTCTTTTCGATTTTCTAACTTTTAGGACTGAATGCGGAAGAAGAAGAAGAAAAAAAAAAAACTTCCTCTCGCTAAAAACAAATAAATAAATAAATAAATAAAAATAAACAATCGACCTAATAATATTCGACGACGAAAATTCAAACTCGAAATTTCCCTCGCCCCCCCAAAAAAAAATTTGACCCCCTCAAAAAAAATCCTACGAGGAAGAAAAAAAAAGGACCAATAAAAAAAAAAAAAAAAAAAAAAAAAAAAAAAACAAGAAAAAATCCGCAGGACCGAAGACCACCTGGACAACGCTGGGTTTTTGGCGCGCGCGCGAACAGCTGACAGACCAAACCCTCTCAGACCGACAGACCGACAGACCGGCTGGCTGCCTGCCTGCCTGCCTGCGCGACGATCAGCTGATTGCCTTCCCACCGGCGTGAAA
>NC_061844.1:5096615-5099115 GCF_019202785.1 Penaeus chinensis | reverse complement strand
GCATAAAAAGGTTCGCAAAGTTAGATTTGACGCGATACTCTCCTTATAATAATTCCACCTTATATCCAGATCTAAAATTCATCGCTTTGATAAAGCTATACGTGATTTTAGGAAGGTCGGCGTTCCATGTGCAAGCAATACATGGCATTTACAACACATGGGTGACCAGAACACACTGACCTAAGATTAACAACGTAATATTTTTCCCTTTAAGAGAGAGAAGAAAAAAAAAAAACTCAAAAACCATATCAAAAACCCCCAAAATAAACCCTACATAAGCAAAACCTCACAGTTAAACCTTAATTAAATGAACCCACGAGATATAAACCCACTCCTAAGTATTTGGAAAGGGGAAAAATAAAAGTTTTTTTCGAGTGCGTTTGAGAGCAAGCACAGGCGGGTCCATGTGGCTGTCGGCGAGACCCACGTGGGTATTTGGGTATGAAGAGAAAAATTTGGAAAATGAAAAAAAAAAAAGAGAGAGAGAGAGCAGATGTATAATCATACGAGTTTTATTTCATAGTGATAAGTTTTAATTGGATATATGTATGTGATTTTATTTTTGTTATTATCTTTGAATGTCTAAATGTTCTGTCTGACGTAATGAAATCGGTAGCGTCCACGAGGCAAAGGAATGTGTAAGGGGGGGGAGGGGGGGAGGATGGACCATAGGGAGGAGGGAGGGAGGGAAGGGAAGGAGGGAGGAAGGGAAGGAGGGAAGGAGGAAGGGAGGAAGGAAGGGAGGGAGGGAAGGAGGGAGGGAGAGAGGGAAGGAAGGACCATAGAAGGAGGGAAGAAAGGAGGGAATGAAATAGAGAAAAAGAGAGAGAGAAGGCGAGTTACATCCCTAAAAAAAAAAAAAGACACACAACCTCATGAAACCAATTTCAAATTAAAAACAAAATAAATAACTAAACCCCCCCCTAACCTCCCCCCCCTCAAAAAAAAAAAAATCACACAACACCTTCCACTTTCCTTAAGACGCTCTCACAAGGGCGTCTCCATAGGCCTGGGTCCCACAAGCAATTGTGGTAATAGGCCTACCACCGGGATGGTTGGGTAGCGGAGTCCGTATGGTAAAACGTACCATAAAGTACAGAATGTTTGGTGGCTGACAAGGACTATCGCCAAGGCACAACATACTTTTACTGAGGTTAGGCTGTGAAGAAAGCGTAGGCCTACGGAAAGGATAATTTTTTTGTTTGTTTTGTAAAGGTGTTAAATCCAGGAAGTGTGAATGTAAATAAATGTTTGTATATGTAAATAAATGTTTGTGAATGTTAATAAATTTTTGTGAATGTAAATAAATGTTTGTGAATGTATATATATGTTTGTGAATGTAAATTAATGTTTGTATATGTAAATTAATGTTTTGTATATGTAAATTAATATTTTGTATATGTAAATAAATCTTTGTGAATTAAAATAAATGTTTTGTAAATGTAAATATATGTAAATTAATTTAGGTAAATTCACAAGAAAGGGCGAAATGTAAATAGATGCAAATAATATGCGAAATGACAGTACGTTTAGACATTTGTAAATTTATAGGAAGTGCAAAATGTAATTATATGTAAATAAACACCCAAAGAAATCTGATACGTAAATATATGTAAATGAATACACACAGAGATGCGAAATATAAATAGATCTAAATGACTGCATATTGCAAAGAAATGCAAATAAATACATGCAACATACAAACAATGCAAATAGATGAAATGAAGAACATGCGAAATAGAAATACTATAAATGTAAATAGACACAGAAAGAGACGCGAAATGTAAATGAATATGCATAGACAGATGAGATGTCATATGCAAATAAACACACACAAAAAATGCAACATGTAAACAAACAAACAAACACAGATAAACACAGAAGGACAAGTAGAATGTAAACAAATGCAAATCAATCGATAAAAGGGAAGATGCGAAATGTAAAAGAATGTAAAAGGAGAAGAAAGGAACTGAAACGAAATATTAAAAATAATAATAATAATAATAACAATGAACAAAAAAACAACAACATAAGAACGATAACACGCAATAACAGAAACATTAAATCTATTGATAATTATGGTGATGATGATAATGATAATAACATTATTAATGATAATGATTATCATCATCATTGTGGTTACTGTTGTTGTTATTTTGTATGATAACAATAGTTATGATGTTGGTAATAATAATGGTGATAATAATGATCATAATAACAATAACAATGGCAATGATAACATGATGAATTTATAAAAACGGTAATATCAGTGACGGTAATGATTAAAATAAAGATAATAACAATAATAACAATACCTGCAACAATATTATTACTGCAATAACAATAACAATACAAATAATGATAATGATACTAATAACAATAATAATACAAATAATGACAGTAATGTAAATAATAATAATAATAATAATAATAATAATAATAATAATAATAATAATAATAATAATATAATAATAATGATAATGATAATGATAATGATGAT
>NC_061844.1:5084115-5091615 GCF_019202785.1 Penaeus chinensis | reverse complement strand
TATGAAATGTACTAATGCCCAAGGTCGGGGTAGGCCTAATGGGCACTCATTAGGAACTTCCGCTGATAATGGCGTGATTTCCTGCACATACTGAATGGCCGCTGACTGCCATGGACTTTAGGCCTATAATCTGAATATATTCCCAGGTTAACCTAACAGGTGCATGGCTAAGGTTAATTTTTATATATTTTTTTTCTTTTACATTCTATCTTTTATTATTTATTTATTTATCTATTTATTATTATTATCATCATCATTATCATCATCATCATCATCATCATCATCATCATCATCATCATCATCATCATCATCTTCATCATCATCATCATCATCATCATCATCATCATCATCATCATCATCAATCATTACACACACACCCATACACACACATTATATATATATATATGAATGTATATATATTATATATATTTAAACATATATTACTTCTGTCATTGTTGATTCTAATTTTATACAAATGTAAATTACTATGTCATTACAATTTATATCATCTCATAATAATATTACAAGCACTGTAATTATCTTCTATGAAAGTTGTTTACAAAAGATTCGGAAATCTAATCATAAACTTTATAACTCTATAACTACTATTGCAAATAATAGAAAGAAAAGGGGGGGGGGGTATGTCAGCCGTCGATACAACAGCAAATTTATATTCTAGAAAGTCCTTTGATTATAATTATTACTATTTTAATTAAGACCGCTTGGCCATTATACTCCTTACCTACTGCAGATATCTTTACAAGGAGATATTTACCTAAAGGGGAGGGGGATAAAGAGATCAGTGAGATAGGTAAATGGAATGAAATAAATAAAAATACATAGGCCTATTGAGGAAAAAAAATATCTTTAACCAAAAAAAAGAATAAAAAATCGGACTTTTTCAAAAAAAAATTCGCAACCATTTCCAACTTCCCCTTTCCCCCTTCCCCCCCTTCCCCCCTCTTCCCCCTCTTCCCCCCTCTTCCCTTTTACACCCCCCCCCTCCCCCCAAAAAACAAAAATCTGACCTACATATTTCCCCCCATTTCCCCCCCCCCCCTTTTCCCCCCTCCCCCAAATATTTTCGCATTCACCCCCTCCCCCTCCCCCCAACCCCCTCCCCCACCACCCCCAACACCCTCCACCACCCACCACCATTTTAGTAGACGAAGCAAGAAAGCGCTCACTCACTTACATAAACCAAGCTAGATTATTCTGTACTTAGAATGACGGCTTGTGTCTGTTCGGACGTGAATCAGGGACACGCAGAAACCTTGGCTTTTGAGAGACATAGGCATATTTTCTGGTTAATCCTGTTATTGTGGAAATGCCTTTGTCCAAGTTAAGGGTCCCGGGCTCTGTTCCGCTGTGTCTCTGTAGCAGTTTTGCGTAAATGCCATTCCCAATAGCACTAGCAGTGATGGTAGTAGTAGCAGCTGTAATATTAGCAGTAGTAGCATTAGTAGTAATAGTAGCAGTAGTAGTAATAGTAGCATTGGTAGTAATAGTAGCATTAGTAGTAATAGTAGCAGTAGTAGTAGTAATAGCAGTAGTAGTAGTACTAGTAGCATTAGTAGTAATAGTAGCAGTGGTAGTACTAGTAGCATTGGTAGTAATAGTAGCAGTAGTAGTAATAGTAGCAGTAGTAGTAATAGTAGCAGTAGTAGTAATAATAGCAGTAGTAGTAATAGTAGCAGTAGTAGTAATAGTAGCAGTAGTAGTAATAGTAGCAGTAGTAGTAATAATAGCAGTAGTAGTAATAGTAGCAGTAGTAGTAATAGTAGCAGTAGTAGTAATAGTAGCAGTAGTAGTAATAGTAGCAGTAGTAGTAATAGTAGCAGTAGTAGTAATAGTAGCAGTAGTAGTAATAGTAGCAGTAGTAGTAATAGTAGCAGTAGTAGTAATAGTAGTAGTAGGAGTAATAGTAGCAGTAGTTGTAATAGTAGCATTGGTAGTAATAGTAGCAGTAGTAGTAATAGTAGCAGTAGTAGTAATAGTAGCAGTAGTTGTAATAGTAGCAGTAGTAGTAATAGTAGCAGTAGTTGTAATAGTAGCAGTAGTAGTAATAGTAGCAGTAGTTGTAATAGTAGCAGTAGTAGTAATAGTAGCAGTAGTTGTAATAGTAGCAGTAGTAGTAATAGTAGCAGTAGTTGTAATAGTAGCATTGGTAGTAATAGTAGCAGTAGTAGTAATAGTAGCAGTAGTTGTAATAGTAGCATTGGTAGTAATAGTAGCAGTAGTAGTAATAGTAGCAGTAGTAGTAATAGTAGCAGTAGTAGTAATACTAGCAGTAGTAGTAATAGTAGCAGTAGTAGTAATAATAGCAGTAGTAGTAATAGTAGCAGTAGTAGTAATAGTAGCAGTAGTAGTAATAGTAGCAGTAGTAGTAATAGTAGCAGTAGTTGTAATAGTAGCAGTAGTAGTAATAGTAGCAGTAGTTGTAATAGTAGCAGTAGTAGTAATAGTAGCAGTAGTTGTAATAGTAGCAGTAGTAGTAATAGTAGCAGTAGTTGTAATAGTAGCAGTAGTAGTAATATTATAGCAATAGTAGTAGAAGTAGTAGTATCACTAACAGTTGCATTAGAATTATTAGCATTGTTATTATCATTATCGTCATTATTATCATCATTATTATCATTTTTTATTATTATCATTATCATTATCATTATCATTATCATTATTATTACTATTATCTTCACTGCTAGTACTATTATTACAACCACTATTATTATTGTAGTTGTCATTATTGTTATTATTAGTATTATTACTATTATTATTTTTACTATTTCATCTTATTATTATAGTAGTTTTATTAATATTTCTATTATCATCATCATCATCATCATCATCGTTGTAATTACCGTTGTAATCATTATTATTATTCATTATTATTACAATATTAAAGAATTGTTAGGATTTTAGATCGAATTATTATTATTATTATAATTATTAATTTTATAAGTAATATCGTCAGCCTAATCAACAAACTACCTTTTTTTAACGTAAATGCGATTGGAAATATCAGTGCCATTCATACAAATGCAAAAACAGTTTCAAAACTCAAATGCGCCAAATGAGGGAATGAAAAAATAAAAATAAGAATTATATATATATATATATATATATATATATATATATATATATATATATATATAATGGCGCGAGTGACCTCAGTTTTCCCGCCAAAAAATTGCCGCCTGATGTCACTGAACCCAGGGTCGAGTTGCCGGGAAATCTTTTTAAAAACATTTTTTTTCCTACTTTGGCATAGTTATTGTATGGTATACTTGATGGTTGATTTTTTAGATTTTTGGGAGTGTTAATTGCGATATGTTTTTAGAAGGTGTTTTGGTGTTATAAAGACGTTTATTCGGTTTGTAAATTCTCGAGATGGCAGTGTGTGTAGCTCGCCCACGTATCGATTGTCATTTGTTTGTTTTTTTATTATCGTATGTTAAAACTTTACTATTGTTATTAATTTCATTATTATTATTATCATTACTAGCGCATTTCGTGTACTTTGGTCGTTAAATGAAACGTTAATGATTATTCAGAATTTTTTCAGAATGCATTTTTTCAATGCATTCTGAATTAATAGTATGGACTGATTTTCGTAAATAAATTAACTGCCTTTTTATTAATAATTATTGTTTTTTATTATAATAATGTCTATGATTTCTGTTTCTAATTACACTTATATGACACAGCTCATGACTTACTTTCTTATGAAACAATTTGTATTATGCAAATTCTCTTTACTATTATCTTACATGTCTCTGCAATTTCAACGAAGATGCAATAAACTGTAAATTTAGCATACAGAGATATTTATATATGATATGTACGTGGCTAGGCATAAGAAATTTCGCTTTAACATATATTCATATAATCTCCTTAACTTCCATACATATATTCTCGCGTGACTAACCCCAGTGTACGTGTCTATGTGCAAAAAGAAGCGATTGGTTGATCATATAAATAACGAAGAGATTGAATTGGAGTATCATTTGATTTTACTTCAAACTGCATAGCAATTGTAAAACATTATAATTTAATAATTTTCTCCCTCGTGCATTCTACGCTGTGGGTGTTAACACTATCTTCCCCCGAAACAGCAGCTGACGAGGCATTCTTGCGGTAGGCGTGTCGTTACGGTCGAAAATCCTCTGTGTACCAATAGTGCGACCGCCCTTTCTGGTCAGCATGGAGGGCATTGCAGGAAATATATCATAAAAAAACGTTTAGAATTTAATGCAAACAAGCTGACGCTTCTATATATAATTTTCGGACACTTGGCTAAATGTGAAAACAAGTATAGAATTCTGTAATTTAGTGAACATTTATTTAGAAACAGGAAGAGCAAAACATTGATACAAACATCACTCAAGAAAAATCGATTTCAGTTCTACACAAGTGCACATGAGCACATGTACACATGCATACATATATGTATAGTAAATATGTCTGTATATACTGTATACACACACGCACACATACACGCATATATATGTGTGTGTGTGTGTGTGTGTGTGTGTGTGTGTGTGTGTGTGTGTGTGTGTGTGTGTGTGTGTTTATATACATACATGCATACACACACACACACACACATATATATATATATATATATATATATATATATATACGCATACATACATACATATACATATATTTATACACACACATATATGTGTGTGTGTGTGTGTGTGTTTGTGTATGAATGTATGTATGTATGTATATATATATATATGTATGTATATAAATGTATGTATGTATATATATGTATGTATGTATGTATGTATAAATATATATGTATATATATATACATATATATACATATATACTTATATATATATACATATATACCTTTATGTATATGTATATATATATATATATGCAGGCACACACACACACATAGAATCAGAGAGATACAAAAAGAGGGAAAGAGACACACAGAGACAGACCGAGAGACGGCGAGCGACCGAGACAGGAAAACTTCCATCCTCACAGGGAAATCAGCTGTTCTCCGCGCGCCAACAGCTGATTCCTCCCTTTGAATACCCCCGTCGGCATAATCCTCCTTGCCTCCTACCCTACCGACGGGGGGGGGGGGGGAAGAAGAGGAAGGGAGGGAGGACTTCCACGTGTCACACTACACATCTTGCGCTTGAGGATGGGGGGGGGTGGGGAGGGGTGGGGGTAGGGGGTAGGGGTGAGGAGGAGGAGGAGGAGGAGGAGGAGGAGAGGGAAGGAAGAGGGAAGGGGATGTGAGGTTAAGGAAGGATATCTCCCCCTCCCCCTGACTCTTCCCCTCCCCTCCCCTCCCTCCCCCTCCTCCTGCTCCCCAATATGCCCGTCCCGACGTAATGGGAGGTAATCATCCTCATTACCCAGAGCTAAGGTAATCGGTAATAAGTAATTTAAGTAATTAGACGTAGGGCACCTTGTGTTTATGTTAACCCTGAGAGAAAAGAAAAAAAAGAAAAAAAAAAGGGGGGGGCACATGCGCTGAGGACGTATTTAAAAGGGGTTTTACTTCAAGCGGAAGGGGGGGGGGGGGGAGAGAGGAGGAAAAGGATGGAAGGAGGGAAGGGAGGGAGAAAAGGGTGGAGAGGAAGGGAAGGAAGGGAGGAAAAGGGAAAGGAGGGAAGGAAGAAAAAGGTGGAGGGGAAGGGAAGGAAGGGAGGAAAAGGGAATGGAGAGAGGAAGGAAGTGAAGAAAAGGGTGGAGAAGAAGGGAAGGAAAGAAGGAAAATGGAAGGGAGGAAGAGAGGAAAAGGGTGCAGGGAGGGAAGGGAGGAGGAAAAGAGAGCAGGGAGGGAAGGGAGGAGGAAAAGGGAGGAAGGAAAAGGATACAAGAAGGGAAGAGCAGAAGACGAAAAATAAAAGGGAGGTGAAGAGAAGAAGGAGAAAAAAAAGAGTAAAAGGGTAATAAGCGAAGACGAGGAAGTGAGGAAAGAGGGAAAATAGGGTAGCCAACTGGAGAGAGAAGCGAGGCCGAAAGGAGAACGCACTGGAGGCATGTCATTAGCAGTAATGAGCCACGGAAAGGCCTCAGGACGGCGACGAGGTGCGGACGAGGCGCCGGAGGAAGGAAACCGCAGTCACACCTTCTGAAGGAGAAGGGTCCCGCGGGGGCGCCGGGGAAGGGCTGGGGCCGGGCGGGTGTGTGTGTGTGTATATTTATGTATATCTATGTATGTATGTATGTGCGTATGTATATATATATGTGTGTGTGTGTGTGTATGTTTATGTATATCTATGTATGTATGTATGTGTGTATGTATATATATATGTGTGTGTGTGTGTGTATGTATGTATGTATGTATGTATGTATATACATATACGTATACATACATATATGTACACATACATTTATATACACATATATGTACATATATACATATATACCTATGTATATATATACATATATACCTATGTATATATATATATAAATATATATGTATATATATACGCACACATACATATGAGCGCGCGCGCGCGTGTGTGTGTGTGTATGTGTGTATATACATATGAATATATGTATATTCGTATATGTATATACGCATACACATACATAAATATATATGTATATATGTATGTATACATATGTATATATATGTGTGTGTGTAAGTATATATATATATATTACATATATTATATATATTATATATATTATATACATATGTATACATACACACACGTGTGCGTGTGTGTATGTGAGTGTATACAGTATGTGTGTTTGTGAATATATATATATATATATATATTATATATATATTAAATATAACATATATTATATATAACATATGTATTATACTATATATATTATACTATATATATTATACTATATATATTATATATATATATATATTTTTTATATATATATATATATCATATATATATTATATATATTATATATATCATATATATCATATATATATATTATATATATATATCATATACATATTATATACATATTATATATATATAAATATTATATATATATATATATATATATATAAATATTGTGTGTTAGTGTATATATATATATATACACACATACACATACGTGTGCGTGTATACAGTATGTGTGTAAATTATATATATATATAAATATATATATATATATGTATGTATGTATGTATATGTATATATACTGTATCTATATATATAATATATATATAATATGTATAATATATATATATATATATATATATGAGTGTGTGTGTGTGTGTATGTGTGTATGTATGTATGTATGTATGTATATATGTATGTATGTATGTGTGTATATAGATATATATATATACACACACACTATATAAATATATATAAAAAAAATACTGTATACACACACACGTGCACACGTGTGTGTATGTATACATGTATGTGTATATACACACACACACACACATATATATATATATATATATACACACACACGCACACGCGTGCGTGTGTGTGTGTTTAAGTGTATACAGTATGTTTGTGTATATATATATAT
>NC_061844.1:5069115-5079115 GCF_019202785.1 Penaeus chinensis | reverse complement strand
TAGATTAACCTGGGGTATCGTGGGGGGGTAGGGGGAGGGGGGAGAGGGTAGAGGGGAGGGGGAGGGAGGGGTATATCGGTTGGCCTTCTCCCTTGCTTCGTCGATTTGTTTGTCTTTCCTTTGTTCTATCGTATTTGGAGGGTTCGAAACACGGCGTTAAGAATATGCAAAGTCGGTTTATGTAAGTTATATATATATTTTTTTTTTTTTTTTTTTTTTTCCCCTGGGTTGGTTTTCTGATAGGAATGTCGTGGTAGTTGCCACGGTGGGAAGGATATGGCAACAGCGTTACCCCCGGACAGATGTGCAGGCAACTGTAATGCGAAAAACCGGCATCTCGTAACGCACGGTCTCCCTTTCCAAACTTCTATTTAATAAATACACCGATAGAGATAGAAAAAGAAAAAGGAATTTACATTCGTCATATGTATTTTTTTTTTTCTTTCTTCTCTTTCTCTCTTTCTTTCCCTCTTGCATGTCATTGATAAAAGCCTATTCACCGAATTTGCCAGTGGGTAGCCCAGGCACAAGGCGGGAAGTTGGCGCCAAAATGCAAGACAAACGTGACAAAAGGGCACTACCCGCATGGAAGACCTCGTCCGATTCCTCGCCTTTTGACTTCCTCCTGCCAACCCAACCTCCCCGGAAAACATCCATCCTTTCCAAGATTACATCACTGCTTAAACATACATCCTGAAATCAACTCGCTATCGAGGATAATATTCTACAAACCCTTCAGAGAAAAATAATCATCCTCGCTTAGGAATGTAGTCTATAGCAGCAGTCCTAAAAAAAAAGAGGGGAATCGAACAGTCGTGGTTCGTCTGCGGGCACGTGCTGTGGAACCGGCTTCCGTACCCAGCTGGAGGGACGGACAACGAACCCCCATATATTTCCCTCAGGCGCCCTACCGGATCTTTTGTCTGGAGGCCTTGTGCTTAGTGCAGATGAATAACTACGGAAGGGGCGGATTGTTCTAGAACGTTGGTCTCGAAATCTACATCGAGGACAAGATTGCTTTTTTTTTTTATACCGTGTGTTTTTTTTTTTTTTTTATATTTGGAAGTATATATAATTGTTGAATTGAACTCTATACTACGTAAACATTTTAAATAAACGGGGTAGTTTCGTATAAGCCCTTCGGCCATTAAGAGCTCGAGGCCAAAGACCAGTTTGAGACCTTTATCCGGAGAGCAAAGGTAAAGGCGCCATTCATTCTAAATACACATTATTAAGTCTGTCATTTTCGTTCCAGACTGCTCGTCAATCAGCTGCCGGAATTTATCATTAAATGCCCCGGCTATTCTGGGCAAGGTATTTAACCTGGATACCCCAGACAGGTGTTTGGGCAAGCACTACCTTGGCTTCGTATGCCCTTTTATTCACATCTGCCATCATTCAATATCAAAATCGAAGCCCGAAGTATCTGGCGCATACTCGATGAACCATTATGCTAATTCGGGCTCAGCCACGAAGCCGAGAATGGGAAAGAGATCGAAAAATAGATGGAAGTTCCGTTAAATAGATCAGATTTCTTGGCTCTGCGAGTTGGCTTCCGGTTGGTAGGAAGAAAGGTGGCGGGCACGTGTCAAACCTATGACCTGACCTGACCTGACCCTTATACTTCCCTCTCGCTCTCTCCTGCTGCAGCGCACGTGGCACGCCCCCCCCCCCCCTTACCTCCCTTCCCCAGGTATAAGCTGGTGAAGAAGATAGGCCTATACTCATACGTGTGCACAGCCCTGGAAACTTGTAATGTATAGGCCTATAATAATTGGGTATAGGCCTTTATATTTAGGAGATGTCTGCTAGCTACCTTATTAAGTACCCCCCCCCCCCCTTTTTCGGTCCTTCTAATACTTTATTTAGAAACCTAGTTGAAAATTAAACCCTTGTTGATTTAACTTCACAATGCAAATTAATACGAACACCAGGAAAACACAAATCGAATAAAAAAAGAAAAAGCAATTTAAAAATCATTTCGATCGAAATTTAGATTTTCAGCTAATTCAGCTAAAAAACAAACAAACAACACACACACACACACATCGACATAAAATGCTCCCAAGTTTGCATAAGAGTGAAAATACAACCTCCTCTTCTTAGAAAGGTCAAACTTCACCACAAGCCTACACAACAATGCCAAACTTCTACCTTCGCTGAGTTGGTCGTCGGTCGCTAATCTACGAAGCGGTTCTTGTGAAAGTATTAGGATGTACTAATCTTCTTTAGCTGTTACAGAGGTGATGTACATGTGCTATCTTCATAGGGAAAATGACATAGCAGACTGTATTGTACCAAGTGTATTTTGTATAGGCCTATGGTAATAGCTTCAATTTGTTTATTCATATTTGTTTTTTCCTAGTATATTAAATGCCATTTTGATAGTAATTATCAATATCTTCGAATTATGATAATGATACTAATCATCATAATCATAATGATTATAAAAAAAAGATCACAATGATAACAATGGACATCAAAATATATCACATTGAAAGTAAAAATAAACCTTTTACATTTTGATTTAATTTAATCTTTATATATTATTATTATTATTATTATTATTTTTTTTTTTTTTTAACTAACACATGGGCGATAGTAACTTACATGGAGTGAGCTCAGCGCCAGGTTGACATGGCAGAATTGTCAAGGCATTTTTAGGTGGGGTTTTGGCAGAGACCCGAAGGTGTGTGTGTGTGTGAAACCCGCATACTAAGGCTCGGCGGGTTTATAGGGTTAACGTGAGGGCATGGAGCTTATTTGGCAAATGTATGTGAGTATGTATTGGTAAATTGATGAGTGCATATATATATATGAAAATGCATGTACATTTACCGACACACACAAACAAACAAACAAACAAACACACACACACGTGTGTGTGTGTGTATATATGTATATATATATATATATATACACACACATATATAAATATAATATATACAAGATGTGTATATATGATATATAAATATATAAAATATATATGTAATATATATATTTGTGTATGTATGTATGTATGTATGTATACATGTAGAAATAGATAAACACACACACACAAAGAAAACGAAACCGTACCTTTTTCCCTCACTCTAAACTTCACACAGCGGCGAACTTCCTAGGCCTACACGTGTAATTCATTCTCCTCTCCCTCCTCCTCCTTCTCCTCATTCTCCTCATTCTCCTTCAATTCTCCTCATTCTCCCTCAATTCTCCTCCATTCGCCGACACAGGAACCCGCCGCGGCCACGCTCACAATACCCGCTTTGTCGCGGCGGAGCAAAACAACGCGGTGCTATTAATTTGTATTAGGCCCTAAATGATTTTTTTTTTTTTTTTTTTTTTTTGGGGGGGGGGAGGTTCTGGCGTTGGTACACACATTTACGTACTTACATGCGTTCGCACGTCCGTCCGTTTATATCTGTATGCATTCACGCACATGCGTATGTGAGTGTGTGTGTGTGTGTATATATATATATATGCACATATAATATATATATATAAAATATATATATTAAAGCACACACACGCACGCACACACAGACACACGCACACACACGCACACACACGCACACACACCACACACACACACACACACACAACACACACACACAACACAACATACACACACATACACACACACACACACACACACACACACACACCACACACACACACACACACACACACGCACGCACGCGCCGCGCGCGGCACACATATATGTAACACGTATGCATATGTGTATATATATACATACATATAAGCATATACACACCTATAATGTATATATGTGTGTATATGTAATATATGACACACGCACACGCACACATATATATAACACGTATGCATAATATATATATATATATATATAATATATATATATCAATATATTTAAATTGTGTGTGTGTGGTGTGTATATATATATATATAATATACATATAGTATGTAAAAAAATATACAGGAGGAGCAGGAAAGAGACAGCCCTAGACAGGAGATAAAAAAATATACAGGAGGAGCAGGAAAGAGACAGCCCCAGACACGAGGAGGAGGGGAAAGAGACAGCCCCAGACAGGAGGCGGAGGGGAAAGAGACAGCCCCAGACACGAGGAGGAGGGGAAAGAGACAGCCCCAGACACGAGGAGGAGGGGAAAGAGACAGCCCTAGACAGGAGGAGAGAAAAATATACAGAAGAGCAGGAAAGAGACAGCCCTAGACAGGAGGAGAGAAAAATACAGGAAGAACAGGAAAGAGACAGCCCCAGACACGAGGAGGAGGGGAAAGAGACAGCCCTAGACAGGAGATAAAAAAATATACAGGAGGAGCAGGAAAGAGACAGCCCTAGACAGGAGATAAAAAAATATACAGGAGGAGCAGGAAAGAGACAGCCCTAGACAGGAGGAGAGAAAAATATACAGAAGAGCAGGAAAGAGACAGCCCTAGACAGGAGGAGAGAAAAATATACAGAAGAGCAGGAAAGAGACAGCCCTAGACAGGAGGAGAGAAAAATATACAGAAGAGCAGGAAAGAGACAGCCCCAGACACGAGGAGGAGGGGAAAGAGACAGCCCTAGACAGGAGGAGAGAAAAATATACAGAAGAGCAGGAAAGAGACAGCCCCAGACACGAGGAGGAGGGGAAAGAGACAGCCCTAGACAGGAGATAAAAAAATATACAGGAGGAGCAGGAAAGAGACAGCCCCAGACACGAGGAGGAGGGGAAAGAGACAGCCCTAGACAGGAGGAGAGAAAAATATACAGGAAGAGCAGGAAAGAGACAGCCACAGACACGAGGAGGAGATGAAAGAGACAGCCACAGACACGAGGAGGAGGGGAAAGAGACAGCCACAGACAGGAAGAGTAGGAAAGAGACTGCCCCAGACACGAATAGAGAAAAATACAGGAAGAACAGGAAAGAGACAGCCCCAGACACGAGGAGGAGGGGAAAGAGACAGCCCCAGACAGGAGGAGGAGGAAAGAGACTGCCCCAGACACGAGGAGGAGGGGAAAGAGACAGCCCCAGACACGAGGAGGAGGGGAAAGAGACAGCCCCAGACACGAGGAGGAGGGGAAAGAGACAGCCCCAGACACGAGGAGGAGGGGAAAGAGACAGCCCTAGACAGGAGGAGAGAAAAATATACAGAAGAGCAGGAAAGAGACAGCCCTAGACAGGAGGAGAGAAAAATATACAGAAGAGCAGGAAAGAGACAGCCCTAGACAGGAGGAGAGAAAAATATACAGAAGAGCAGGAAAGAGACAGCCCTAGACAGGAGATAAAAAAATATACAGGAGGAGCAGGAAAGAGACAGCCCTAGACAGGAGGAGAGAAAAATATACAGAAGAGCAGGAAAGAGACAGCCCTAGACAGGAGGAGAGAAAAATATACAGAAGAGCAGGAAAGAGACAGCCCTAGACAGGAGGAGAGAAAAATATACAGAAGAGCAGGAAAGAGACAGCCCTAGACAGGAGGAGAGAAAAATATACAGAAGAGCAGGAAAGAGACAGCCCCAGACACGAGGAGGAGGGGAAAGAGACAGCCCTAGACAGGAGGAGAGAAAAATATACAGAAGAGCAGGAAAGAGACAGCCCTAGACAGGAGATAAAAAAATATACAGGAGGAGCAGGAAAGAGACAGCCCTAGACAGGAGATAAAAAAATATACAGGAGGAGCAGGAAAGAGACAGCCCTAGACAGGAGGAGAGAAAAATATACAGAAGAGCAGGAAAGAGACAGCCCTAGACAGGAGATAAAAAAATATACAGGAGGAGCAGGAAAGAGACAGCCCTAGACAGGAGATAAAAAAATATACAGGAGGAGCAGGAAAGAGACAGCCCTAGACAGGAGGAGAGAAAAATATACAGAAGAGCAGGAAAGAGACAGCCCTAGACAGGAGGAGAGAAAAATATACAGAAGAGCAGGAAAGAGACAGCCCTAGACAGGAGGAGAGAAAAATATACAGAAGAGCAGGAAAGAGACAGCCCCAGACACGAGGAGGAGGGGAAAGAGACAGCCCCAGACACGAGGAGGAGGGGAAAGAGACAGCCCCAGACACGAGGAGGAGGGGAAAGAGACAGCCCCAGACACGAGGAGGAGGGGAAAGAGACAGCCCTAGACAGGAGGAGAGAAAGAGAGAGAGAGAGAGAAGAGGAGAGATGGAGGGAGGGAATAAAGGGAGAGAAGGAGGAGGGAATAAAGGGAGAGAAGGAGGAGGGAATAAAGGGAGAGAAGGAGGGAGGGAATAAAGGGAGAGAAGGAGGAGGGAATAAAGGGAGAGAAGGAGGGAGGGAATAAAGGGAGAGAAGGAGGAGGGAATAAAGGGAGAGAAGGAGGAGGGAATAAAGGGAGAGAAGGAGGGAGGGAATGAAGAGGGAGGAAGAGAGAGAAGGAGGGAGGGAATGAAGAGGGAGGAAGAGAGAGAAGGAGAGATGGAGGGAGGGAATAAAGGGAGAGAAGGAGGGAGGGAATAAAGGGAGAGAAGGAGGGAGGGAGGAAGAGAGAGAAAGAGGGAGGGAAGGAGAGAGGGAGGAAGAGAGAGAAGGTATTAGGGAAAGAGAGAGGGAGAGGGAGGATGGAAGGAGAGATGGAGGGAGGGGAGGAGAGAGGGAAGGAGGCGAGGAAGAGAGAGAAGAAGGGAAGGAGGAAGGGAGAGAGGGAGAAGAGACAAACAGACAGACAGACAGAAAAACAGACAGGCAAACAGACATACAGACAGACAGACAGAGAACCAACCAAGACCCGAGAACCGGACCACATAACCGGAAGTTCCCCCCCCCCAACCCATTGTCCCTTCACCCGAACGCGCCCTTCCATCCAAACCCCAAACGACGCAGGGAGAAACATCTTCGCCTGTTGTACAAGTGTCGGTCTGCGGAGGAGGTTGTGAAGATTGTGAGTTGGTGTGTTGTAGGGGGGGGGGGGGGGGGTTGTTAGGAGAGAGAGGAGGTAGATGATGATGGTGGTGGTGATGATGGTGATGATAGTGCGCCTAATTGCTTTAGTTGTTAATGAGGGTTGAGGTAATGTATGGTTTTTTTCGGTACAAAGGCTCCATGTCGAAAATTTTCCGAAGAAGGAAAGAAGAATAAAGAAAAAAGGGGGAGGGGAGAAGAGGGGGGAAGGGAAAAAAAAAGAAAAGAAGAAGAAGAAGAAAAAAGAAAAGGGAGAAGAAGAAGAAGAAAAGAAAAAAGGGGAAAGGGAAAAAAGCAAAAAGAGAAATGAGAAAGAAAGAAAAAAAAAAGAAAAAAAAAGAAAACGGGTCACAAAAAAAACTCTTCCCTTTTCCCTTTTCCCTCTCGAGTCGTCCCCCCCCTCCCCCTCCCTCCTCCCTCCCCCCCCCCCCTCCTCCCGTAAAATACTGATAAAAACGACCTACCAGGAAGCCATTTAAAAAAAGCAGTACCAGTGCAGTCAAGATAATAACATATGCAAGCAAAAAATTTAATAATTTACTTTGTTTTTCAAAAAATGGACCGTGTGGGGAATTGAACGCGGGTCGCAAAAAAAAGAAAGAGAGAAGAGGGGAGAGAAGAGAAAAAGAGAAAAGAGAGAGAAGAAAAAGAGAAAAAAGAAAAAAGAGAGAAACTGAGATAAAGACGCGGCAGTACACCATTGGCGGGGCAGCAAGATTTCAAAAAACGACAGGGGGAGGGGAAGGGGAAAAAACAGGAAAAAGGGGGAAAAAGACACCCTAGACAGGAAAAAAAAAAAATCGGAGGAGCAGGAAAGAGACAGCCCCAACACGAGGAGGGGAAAGAACAGCCCTAGACAGGAGGAAGAAAAATATACGGGAAAACAGGAAGAACGCCAAGACACAGGGGAGGGGAAAGAACACCACGACAGGAAGATAGGAAAGAACTGCCCCAACCGAATAGAGAAAAATACAGAAGAACAGGGAAAAAGCAGCCCCCAAAACGAGGAGGAGGGGAAAGAGACCCACAGACAGGAAGAGTAGGAAAGAGACTGCCCCAGACACGAATAGAGAAAAATACAGGAAGAACAGGAAAGAGACAGCCCCAGACACAGGAAAGAGGGGAAAGAGACAGCCCCCCGACAGGAGGAGGGGAAGAAGGCCCCAACGGAGGGGCGTCGCGCCGAGATGAGCCCCCAGCCCGAAGAAAAGGAAGGGACCTTTGACGGGAGCTTTCCCGGGCGCGCTGGAACCCCGCGAGGAAATGTTTAAGGGGGGGCAGGCAACGGGGAGGGGGGGGGGCGTTTTTTGGGAAAGGCGTTTGTGTTTTGCTTGAAATTTGGAAAGTGAGCTTGGCGAATTTGGTTTGTTTTGATAAGGTTGGGATCTCGTTTCTCTTCTCTCTCTCTTTCATCTCTATCCCCCCTATCTTCTCTCTCCTTCTCCTCTCCCCTCTCTCTCTCTCCCCCTCCCCTTTTCTCTCTCTCCTCTCTCTCTCTCCTCTCCTCTCCCCTCTCTCTCTCTCCCCTTCCCCCTCTCTCTCTCTCTCTCTTCCCTTTTTTCTCTCTTTCTCTTTCTCTCTTTTTTCTTTCTTCCCTTTTTCCTCTTCTCTCTCTTCCTTCCTCCCCCCCTCTCCTAAACTCTCTCTCTCTTTCCTTTCTTTTTTCTTTCTTTTTCTCTTCTCCTCTCTCTCTCTCTCTCTCTCTCCTCTCTCCTCTCTCTCTCCCCTTTTTTTTCCCTCCCTCCCCCCTCTCCCTCCTCCTCTCTCCTCTCTCTCTACTCTCTCTCTCTCTCTCCTCTCCCTCCCTCCCCCCTCCCTCTCCCTCTCTCTCTCTTCTTTCTCACTTCCCCCCCTCTCCCCTTCCCTCTCTCTCTCCTCTCCTCTCTCTCTCTCTCCCTCCCTTTTCCCCTCTCTCCTTTTTTCTCTCTTTTCTCCTCTCTCTCTCTCTCCCCTTTTTCTCTCTCTCTCTCCTCCCTTTTTCTCTCTCCCATCCCCTCTCTCCCCCCTCTCATTTTCCCCCCTCCCCCCTCTCTCTCTCTCATCTCCTCCCTCCCTCTCTCTCCTCTCTCTCTCCTCTCTCTCTCTCTCTCTCTCATCCTCTCTCTCCCCCCTCTCCATTCCTCTCTCCTCCCTCTCTCTCTCTCCTCTCTCTTCTACCTCCTCTCTCTCTCTCTCTCTCTCCTCTCCTCACCCCTCTCCTCACCTCTCACGTCCCTCTCGTCCTCTCTTTTCTCTCTCTCTCTCACTCTCCCCTCTTCTCTTTCCCCCCCCCTCTCCTCCTCTCCTCTCCTCAATCTCCCTCTCCCCTCTCTCTCCCCCTCTCTCTCTCTCACCTCATTTTCTCACCTCTCTCTCTCTCTCTCTTCTCACCCCCTCTCTCTTCTCTCTCTCCTCTCCCCCCCTCTCCCCCCTCTCTCCATTCTCTTCTCTCTCTTTTTATATTCTCTCTCTCTCTCTCCCCTCTCCCCCTCGCTCTCTCCCTCTTTTCCTAAATCTCTCTCTCTCCTCCACCTCTCCCCATTCCCCTCTCTCTCATCTCCCCCCTTTTCTCCCCTTCCTCTCCTTTCCTTCTTCTTCTTTCTTTTTCCTACTTTCTATTATCTTTATACCTTCCTCTCTCTCTCTCTCCTTCTCTCTCTCCTCACCCCTTTTCCCCTCTCTCCTCTCTCTCTCTCTCTTTCCATTCTCTCTCTCTCCTCTCTTCCCCCCCCCTCTCTCTCTCTCTCTCCCCCTCCCTCTCCTCTCTCATTCCTCTCTCATTCTCTTCCAATTAAAATCAGACTTATCTAAAATAAAATACAAGTCCTAAATATGTGTAGTTTATTTACAATTATCGAAAATTACTGTTGTTCGCTTCCATATATAATTTTGATATATTGCTATAGAACACTGGCATCCAAAGTTCTTTTTTTTTTCTTTCCTTTTTCAAAATAATTACACCCCGCTTAGTGATATATTTCGAATGTCTTCATTACGACACCATCTGGCCAAAACACAAAAAAAAGTGAGAAATTAGTAGGTGGGATACATTAGACCCCCCTTCAACCTGTCACAGAATTCCCATTTTCTTTACCAATTAATCTCTTTACCACACAAA
>NC_061844.1:5056615-5059115 GCF_019202785.1 Penaeus chinensis | reverse complement strand
CCATTTCATCCACACGGTAAATATTTTTTGTACTCTCTTCTCTCTCTCTCTCTCTCTCTCTCTCTCTCTCTCTCTCTCTCTCTCTCTCTCTCTCTCTCTCTCTCTCTCTCTCTCTCTCTCTCTCTCTCACCCTCACACTCTAGCGGGTGGAAGCAAGCATCCAAGGTCTATGGAAGTGTTTATATACTTATACAGACACTGCAACCAACTGCCCGAGAAGGGACCCACCACATACAAGGCGAGACTTCGGGACAAACAGACGCACAGATCTAGCTCGCAGTCCCTACACCCCACATGGCCCCACACCCCACAACTGTTATCAAGAGTCAAAGGCTTATGTTATATTGATAAATGTTTAATTGCTCTCATTAAGTATAGTGTACCACTGAATAATTTATTAGTGGATTTTTAGATTAAAAACTGTTTCATTATTCTTTGTAAAAGTCAATAATTTTATTAACTAATAATTATCAATGCAATATAACAAAATTATTGAAAATTATGTGAAGCAGCACCTTACAAGAAGGCATATAATTAACCATAAAACAGAAGGCTACAGGAAGACCCAACGTTACAAAGCTAGCGACGAGCATGGGATTACCTCAAAGGATTTATTAGAGCAATAGATTAATCATTCCAGGTCAGTATATGACGTATTGGTGAATTTACACATGTGGTCAAACACAAGAGAAGCAAATTGTTAATTCAAATACAAATTAACTACCAATTCTAAATGAATCAATAAACTATGATAAAAGCAAATAGACATAAATTCAATCTCACGCTCCGTTGGAAATCACTGTCTACAAACTAACCTATTTCTTGTAACTGTTAATCAAGATATATCTAACACAATATCACCACAACTTAAGTCAAATCTTACAATCAACTTGTTTCATTATATATTCTTAGAAATCCATAATTTTCCTCCTAATCCGAACCATGTCCTTGAATAACACTCCCATGTTACTATTTTTCACATCTAGTTCCTGTCCATCATTTTCCATCACGATTAGTACACTAAACCACTTCAAACGGGCTTATCGGGGTGAGCCACCAAATAAGTATGGCTACTGGACGCTATTCTGAAAGCCAGTCTAAAATCTCCCTCACTGAGCGTCGTTTTATTTTCGATATGGGACCCACCCTGGCACGTCCTTGCTGGTTATCATCTAGTTATTTCATAATGAAAGATACGTCTATCAAGACTTTTCCGTGTCCCAGTAATGTTTTAACACTGTTTATATTACTTTCCGCTTTTTCTCCTTGCCACCCAAGAGGGATGATATATGAAGATCTACATTACGATTGACTGGAACGGATTGACATTTCAAACTCGTGATTTCTTGCTCTGCCACGTGATGCGTTCGCCATTTTGAGTCAAAGGGCACTTCGGGTTTTTGCATCTGCGTCTTGTGGGCTTCTTTCTTTCTTTCTTTCTTTCTTTCTCGTGTTGTTCGCGTGCTGATGACCACAGCCGTCTTTTCCTCTCGCATGACAGGCATTCAGTAGGCGGTAAACATTTGTCGAGTTCCTAGATTCATTCCGCCTTCCTCAGTTATTTTCATGCCTATACTTGGGTATTATGACACAGCACAACCCACATAAGATATCAAAAGCCATCTGGGATATTATATTCCAAAACACCGAGTCCCAGTCGAAACAATAACCACTGGCTGACTAAAGAGGCAACACAAATAAGAGCATCCATATCATACATGTATTACGCACAAATCTCTCGAGCCCAAACAACATACAAGATAACACGCCATACACTGCCACAGCTGTTTTATTCAAATCGTTCCTTTAATTCATATAAAAAATGTCATGTGTTTTTATTAAAGACCTCTGATGCAAATATCAAATGAAAAAGAACAATACCACAATAAATGAATTAGAAGCTGTAACGTCTCAAGGAGCAGACGACACTTAAGAACGACGACTCTTGCTGCGCAGACTCCGTAGTTAACGAACTTGGCGCACGACCTTGTTCGCATAAAAGGTCTTGTCAACGACCTTGTAGGGGAGTTGCGGATACCTTGGCTCAGTGAACTACGCTCGGCCTTTCCTTCAGAAATCCGGCGTTTTTAACGGACTCTTATTCATTTTGGATTTCTTATTATTCCTGGTTTTAACGAAGGTTTGACGAAGCTGAGGAGATTTAGCGGTTTTTAAAGGTATTGTTTTTCTGTTTTTATTAAGATTGTTTTTTTTTTCGTGGAGGTTTTACTTGTGTATTTTTCTTTTATGGCTTGATAATAATAACTTAGCGAACTGGCTTTTATTTTTATTTCATCACATTTCATTTTCTTTATTTTAACTAGGTGAGAAGATCAATTCCTATTATGCTCTTTATATGTTCCACTGAACTTGGTGAACATGCTTGTTTGGTGGTATCTCAGTTCACTCTTATTTTCTTGTTATTTTCTTTTATTTGTAAACCTTCGTACTCTTGCTTAACGGGAGTACATTGACGACGCAACACAACATTCAGGCCTTT
>NC_061844.1:5039115-5046615 GCF_019202785.1 Penaeus chinensis | reverse complement strand
CCCCCTCCCCTCCCTCCCCTCCCCCCCCCCCCCCTTCCCCCCTCTCCTCCCCTCCACCCTCCCCTTCCCTCCCCCCTCCCTCCTCCTCCCCCTCCCCCTCCCCCCCCTTCCCTCCCCCTCCCCCTCCCTCCCCCCCCCCTCCCCCTCCCTCCCCCCCCCTCCCCCCCCCCCCCTCCCTCCCTCCCCCCCCTCCCCCCCCCCCCCCCTCCCCCCCAACCCCCCCCCCCCCCCCCCCCCCCCCCCCCCACCCCCCCTCCCCCCCCCCCCTCCCCCCCCCCCTCCTCCCCCCCCTCCCCCCCCCCCTCCCCCCCCCCCCCCCCCCCCCCCCCCCCCCCCTCCCCCCCTCCTCCCCCCCCCCTCCCCCCCCCCCCCCCTCCCTCCCCCTCCTCCCCCCCTCCCTCCCCCCCCCCCCCCCCCCCTCCCCCCCCCCCTCCCCCCCCCCCCCCCCCCCCCCCCCCTCCCTCCCCCCCCCCTCCCCTCCCCCCCCCCCCCTCCCCCCCCCCCCCCCCCTCCCTCCTCCCCCCCCCCCCCCCTCCCCCCTCCCCCCCTCCTCCCCCCCCCCCCCCCTCCCCCCCCCCCCCCCCCTCCCCCCCCCCCCCCTCCTCCCCCCCCCCACCCCCCCCCCTCCCCCCCCCCTCCCCCCCCCCCCCCCCCCTCCCCCCCCCCCCCTCCTCCCCCACCCCCCCCCCTCCTCCCCTCCCTCCTCCCCCCCCCCTCCCCCCCCCCCTCCCCCCCCCCCCTCCCCCCTACCCCCCCCCTCCTCCACCCCCCCCTCCCCCCCCCCCCACCCTCCCCCTCCACCCCCCCCCCCCACCTCCCCCTCCCCCCCTCCCCTCCCTCCCCCCCCACCCCCCCCCCCCCCCCCCCCCTTCCCTCCCCCCCCTCCCTCCCCTCCCCCCCCCCCCCCCTCCCCCCCCCTCCTTCCCCCCCCCCCCCCCTCCCCCACCCCCCCTCCCCCCTCCCCCCCCCCCCCTCCCCCCCCCCCCCCCCCCCCTCCCCCCCCCTCCCCCCCCCCCCCCCCCCCTCCCCCCCCCCTCCTCCCCCCCCCTCCCTCCCCCTCCCCCCCCCTCCACCCCCCTCCCCCCCCCTCCCCCTCACCTCCCCCCCCCCTCCCCCCCTCCCCTCCTCCCCCCTCCCCCCCCCCCCCCCTCCCCCCCCCCTCCCCCCCCTCCCTCCCCCCCTCTCCCCCCCCCCCTCCTCCCTCCACCCTCCCCCCTCCCCTCCCCTCCCCCCCCCCCCCCCCCTCCCCCCCCCCCTCCCCCCCCCTCCCCCCCTCCCCACCCCCCCCCCTCCCCCCCCCTCCTCCCCCCCCCCTCCCCCCCTCCTCCCACTCCCCCCTCCCCCCCCCCCCCCCTCCCCCTCCACCCCCCACCCCCCCCTCCCCCACCCCCCCTCCCTCCACCCCCCCCCCCTCCCCCCTCCCCCTCCCCCCCCCTCCCTCCTCCCCCCCCCCCCTCCACCCCCCCCTCCCCCCTCCCCTCCAACCCTCCCTCCTCTCCCCCCCAAACCCCCCTCCTCCCTCCACCCCCCCTCCTCCCCCCCCCCCTCCCTCCCCCTCCCCCCCCCCCCCTCCCCCTTCCCTCCCCCCCCCCTCCCCCCCCTCCTCCTCCCCCCCCCCCCCCCTCCACCCTCCCCCTCCCCCTCCCCCCCCCCCCCCCCCCCCCCTCCCCTCCTTCCCCTCCTCCCCTCCCCTCCTCCCTCCAACCCCCCTCCTCCCTCCACCCCTCTTCCCTCCCCCTCCCCCTCCCCCAACCCTCCCCTCCTCCAACCCCCCCCCCCCCCCCCCCTCCCTCCCTCCCCTCCACCCCCCCTCCATACCCCTCCCCCCCCCCTCCACCCCCCTCCCCCCTCCCCCACCCCCCTCCTCCCTCCCACCCTCCCCCTCCCTCCCCCTCCCCTCCCCCTCCACCCCCCTCCTCCCCCCCCCTCCCTCCACCCTCCCTCCCCCCCCCTCCTTCCCTCCACACCCTCCTCCCTCTCCTCCTTCCCTCAACCCTTCCTCCTTCCCTCCAACCCTCCTTCCCTCCCTCCATCCCTCCAACCCTCCCTCCTTCCCTCCAACCCTCCCTCCTTCCCTCCAACCCTCCCCCTTCCCTCCCTCCTTCCCTCCCTCCTTCCCTTCAACCCTCCCTCCTTCCCTCCCTCTTTCCCTCCTTTCCCCTTATCACGTACCGGCACATTTCGGCTTTGTTCTGCAGTTCCCGGCGGTTTCAACTTCGTATTGCAATATTGTTTTTTTCCTCTCCTTCCAGTTGGCGGGCGAACAGTGCAACCGGCATGCAAGGGTCTACTTGTCCTTCTGCGTGATGAAAAGAATGGAATTTTTTTTTTTTTTTTTTTTTTTTTTTTTTTTTTTTTTTTTTTTTTTTTTTTTTTTTTGGCGACGGGTAACGGTTACGGAAGATCGTTTTCTCTTTTGAATTTTTGAATTTTGAATTTCGAATCGTAAACGGTTAGGGCCGACTTTTTGGGGGATTTGAATTTGTTATTTTGAATTTGAAATGAAGAAATTAGAATATGGACAATGATAATAGCAATAACCTTAATAAAAATGCTGATAATAATAACAGTAATAGTGATGATAAAAATACAGATAAATAATAATAATAATAACATCAATAATAACAAAGATAATGATTACATCAATAATAATGCTGATAATAATAAGTGATGATAATAATAGTAGTAACAAATGATAACAATGACAATAATTCTCTCTCTCTCTTTCACTCTCCCTCTCTTTCTCTATCTCTCTCTTTCACTCTCTCTCTCTCTCTCTCTCTCTCTCTCTCTCTCTCTCTCTCTCTCTCTGTCTCTCTCTCTCTTTCAAACTCTCTTTTTCACTCTCTCTCTTTCACTCTGTCTATCTATCTATCTATCTCTATCTCTGTGTTTCTCTCTCTGTTTCACTTTTTCTCTTCGTCTCTTTCTCTCTCTTTCACTTTACTACCCTCGTCCTCCCTCTATTCCTCCTCATCTCCCTGTCTATCTCCCTTCCCATCTCCCTGTCTCTCTCCTTCCCCATCTCCGTCTCTATAACTTCCCCTCTCCCTGTCTCTCTCCCTTCCCCTCTCCTTGTCTCTCTCCCTTCCCCTCTCCCTCCCCCTCTCCCTGTCTCTCTCCCTTCCCCTCTCCCTGTCTCTCTCCCTTCCCCTCTCCCTCCCCCTCTCCCTTCCCCTCTCCCTCCCCCTCTCCCTGTCTCTCTCCCTTCCCCTCTCCCTGTCTCTCTCCCTTCCCCTCTCCCTGTCTCTCTCCCTTCCCATCTCCTTGTCTCTCTCCCTTCCCCTCTCCTTGTCTATCTCCCTTCCCCTCTCCCTGTCTCTCTCCCTTCCCCTCTCCCTGTCTCTTTCCCTTCCCCTCTCCCTGTCTCTCTCCCTTCCCCTCTCCCTCTCTCTCCCTTCCCCTCTCCCTGTCTCTCTCCCTTCCCCTCTCCCTGTCTCTCTCCCTTCCCTTATCCCGGTCTCTTTCCCTTCCCTTCTCCCTGTCTCTCTCCCTTCCCCTCTCCCTGTCTCTCTCCCTGTCTCTCTCCCTTCCCCTCTCCCTGTCTCTCTCCCTTCCCCTCTCCCTGTCTCTCTCCCTTCCCATCTCCGTGTCTCGCTCCCTCCCCATCTCCCTCTCTCTCTCCCTTCCCCTCTCCCTGTCTCTCTCCCTTCCCATCTCCCTGTCTCTCTCCCTTCCCCTCTCCCTGTCTCTCTCCCTTCCCCTCTCCCTCTCTCTTTCCCTTCCCCTCTCCTTGTCTATCTCCCTTCCCCTCTCCCTGTCTATCTCCCTTCCCCTCTCCCTGTCTCCTTCCCTTCCCCTCTCCCTGTCTCTCTCCCTTCCCCTCTCCCTCTCTCCCTTCCCCTCTCCCTGTCTCTCTCCCTTCCCCTCTCCCTGTCTCTCTCCCTTCCCCTCTCCCTGTCTCTCTCCCTTCCCCTCTCCCTGTCTCTCTCCCTTCCCATCTCCTTGTCTCTCTCCCTCCCCATCTCTCTGTCTCTCTCTCTTCCCATCTCCCTGTCACCTCTCCCTCCCCCTCTCCCTGTCTCTCTCCCTTCCCATCTCCGTGTCTCTCTCCCTCCCCATCTCCCTCTCTCTCTCCCTTCCCCTCTCCCTGTCTCTCTCCCTTCCCATCTCCGTGTCTCTCTCCCTTCCCATCTCCGTGTCTCCCTCCCTTCCCCTCTCCCTGTCTCTCTCCCTTCCCATCTCCGTGTCTCTCTCCCTCCCCATCTCCCTCCCTCTCTCCCTTCCCCTCTCCCTGTCTCTCTCCCTTCCCCTCTCCCTCTCTCCCTTCCCCTCTCCCTGTCTCTCTCCCTTCCCATCTCCTTGTCTCTCTCCCTCCCCATCTCTCTGTCTCTCTCTCTTCCCATCTCCCTGTCACCTCTCCCTTCCCATCTCCGTGTATCTCTCCCTCCCCATCTCCCTCTCTCTCTCCCTTCCCATCTCCCTCTCTCTCTCCCTTCCCCTCTCCCTCTCTCTCTCCCTTCCCCTCTCCCTGTCTCTCTCCCTTCCCATCTCCCTGTCTCCTCTCCCTTCCTGCCTCTCACAAAACCAGATTTTCACACTAAACCTCCCAAGACCTACCTGACGTAGGGATGGACTTGGCTGACGCAGAGAGGGCCGTCCACACTATACTGCAGGCGGCGATGCAGAGGGCGCGGAAGGCCCTTTGCCGTCCCGTGGTCATTTTGGCGAGGGGGGCGTTAGTCATCAAAGGCAGTGGGGTTTTTTTCTGTTTTCATTCGTAGATGTGGACTGTTGTTGTTGTTGTTGTTGTTGTTGTTGTTGTTGTTGTTGTTGTTGTTGTTGTTGTTGTTGTTTTTGTTGTTGTTGTTGTTCTAAGTTCCGTGGGTGATGTAAAGCTGGGGTTTTATATATATTTTAATAATGATGATTTTTTTCTTCTTCTTCTTTTGATAATAATAATAATTTTGTTTTGTTTTTTTCTTCGTTTTTCTTTGGGTCACGCGTGGGAAACATGTATTGTTTATTTTTCCTATGTTCTGTGGATGATATGAGGTTGGAACATTATTATTTTGTATTATTATTATTATAATAAATATTATCATATTAGTATTATTCATTATTATTTGTTTTACGTTTAATAATAATATATAATAATAAGAAATGCACAGGCGTTTTATTTCTCTCTTTGAATTCACTTTTTTCTATGTTGCTCTTTAACCCATTCGCGACGGGCATGTCAAGTACGTGCATGCCATGCCCATTGTGAGTTTACTTGTTTAATTGTTTTACCACATAGATGGCTACACTTGTACTAAGTCACCAATGAGCTAATTACGAATGCTGTCTGTCTCGCCCGTTTACCCTTTTCTTTGATTTACGAAAATATGTTACGCTCTCTTATTTTGCTGTTACTACTGTTAAAAAAAAAAATGTAATTATAATGTTTATAATAAAAATAACACCATCGATATTCATAGCACTAGTAAAAAATACATTTTCCTGCCAATTCAAGGAAAGGTGAAATCAGGTAAGGCAGAGAGCTATCTATGCGTAGAGACATTTCACAAAAAAAAAAAAGCATTTTCCCCATTTTCTATTCATTTTTTCAGGGGGTAATGGGTTAAAAATGCTACTGCAGTATGTTTCAATGAAAATTATCATTACACTTATGATTCGTTATTATCTTCATAAGGTTACAAAGAAAAAAAAAAATCACAAAACAATAAATCCTTTAGGTTTACAATAAACTTGAAAAAATGCACCAATAATAACAATAATGATAAAAGTAAAAATAATAATAGTAATAATGATAATAGTAATAATAGCTATGATAGTAATGATAATAATAATGGCAATAATATTAATCATAATAATAGTAATGAGGATAATAATAATTATAACAATAACTATAATAATTATTATTATTAATTATTATTATTACTATTTTTATTATCATTATCCTCATTATTATTATTATTATTATTATTACCATTCTATTATTTTTATTTTCATTATCATGATTGTTAATATTATCGTTATTGTTAGTCATTATTATTATCATTATTATTATTGTTATTGTCATTATCATTATTATTATCATTATCATTATCATTATCATCATCAATATTATCATATTATTATTATCATTATCATTATCATTATCATTATCATCATTATTATTATTGTTATTATTATTATTAGTATTACTGTTAATGTCATTAGTATAACAATAATAATAATAATATGACCAGGTGCCACTTTACTGCCACGCCGATTTGTTTGTTCATTATTCTTGATGATTCGCGTTTTCTTAGGTAATATTCTATTCAATTATAAAAAAAGGAAAAGACGTATAAATAAATATAACACTGCCTGACAACCATCTAAATATATGCGTATCTATCGTTTAAATATAATTATAAAATTATAATTATATATATAAATATATATATATATATATATATATATATATATATATATATATATATATAATACATATAGACACACAAACACAGTGTGTGTGTATATGCATATACATTTATACGTATATGCAAGTATATAGATCAATTTCTACGGAACAAACACGCACATACACGCATGTACATATCTATATGTATATGTATATATGTATATACATCATATATATACATATATGTACATGTATGTATGTGTGTATATATATAATATATATATATTTATTTATAAATGTGTGTGTGTGTGTGTGTATGGGCAACAGCTTGCTCCTCACATTCTTTCGTCCAGGCACTGACTCCACCTTCTTTCTGTGAAGGTGAGCTGTCACACACCAATGGAGAGGGCACTCCAGCGACACGGAGAGTGGCAGTTACCAGTTGTACGCTACAGTGCTCAATTGGCGTAAAAGCGTAGCGCGTGGGGCCATCCTCACATTCTTTCGCCCGGGCAGGACAGAGTCAGTAATACCAAAGTCGACTTCGAATGATGAATTATATATGAATTAACACACACACACACGCACACACACACACACACACACACACACACACATATATAAATACATATATATGAGGGGGGTAGGTGTCGGCAGCCCCCATTAAAAGGGAGGTTAAAATAAGAAGCCCTTTATTTACTATGCATGTTCTTCGCACTGACTAGATTACTTTTCACTTATACCCCGCCTTTTCCCTGAATCTTATCACATCCTCCCAGCTATCTGGGCCGAAACCACAGCCGGTGTTCGTTTCCGAAAGAAAGGAGTGCTAGATTTCGTGGTTGCCAAAGGCCTTGAGAGACGCGGAGAAGACCCAACCCTGCCTTGGACCTCATCCCCTGCCTCAAGGAATCGTAAATGGTCTCCTCTTCTCCCTCTTTCCTTTTCCTTCTCTTCTTCATCTCTTTCTGTCCACTTAGCCTCATCGTTAACTCATTTTACCCATCCGCCACAACACTTCATCCGCCCCCAAGCCCCACCCTATTGTAGCTAATGAGTTGCCCTAAATGTTGACAGACAATATTTAACAATTTTCATTTAACGCATAAATCCTGAAATCGGTGTTCGGCGTCATTTCCAAATTGACC
>NC_061844.1:5026615-5031615 GCF_019202785.1 Penaeus chinensis | reverse complement strand
TATTGTTATTTTATTACTATTACTATTATTATTATTATTATTATTATTATTATTATTACCAGTATTATGATAATCATGAGCAGTTGTAGTAGTAGTACTATTGTTTTTATTATCATCATCATTATGGTCAGTAGAATTATTATCATTATCATTATTATTATTATTATTATTATTATTATTATTATTATTATTATTATTATTATTATTATTATTACCAGTGTCATTGCCATTGGCATTATCATTATCATCATCATTATCATCATCAAAGTCATTATCATTATTATTATCATTATGATATTATCACTATGATTATTCTTAGTGTCATTATTAGTAATATCATTATTATTATCTTTGTTATTTTCAGCTCCGTTATCATCATTTCTGGTGTTCTTACTATTTGTATTATTTTTGTTGTTGTTGCTGATCTTATTATTATTATTATCATCATAATTATTATAATTATTATTATTATTATTGTTATTATTATTATTGATAATTATTATAATTATTGTTCATGTTATCATTATTATCCTCATTTTTATTACCACTACTACTACTACTACCACTACTATTACAATTATTATTTTCAATTATTATTGTTATTATTACTACTATTATTATTATTATTATTATTATTATTATTATCATTATCATTATTATTATTATTACTATCATTATCATTGTTGCCATAAATATAATTCGCAATTACATGCCATGCTAAAATATAGAGGAATGAAGTTGTTGCAAAGTTTCTAAATTTGCTTAATTATTTACCTCTATTGCTGCATTTCCATATTTTTATTCATTTCTCATGTCTCCTATATTATTTCTCGTCTCGCTTATCTACTCGTTTATTCGTTTACTAAACGGAAAACTCTTATTGTGAAAATATTGACGAGAATAAACTTACTTCAGCTCGGGAACATTTGAAACAAAGGCAAAGCTTGTTACTAACTTGGCACTGTCGACAGCTATAACGTTTAATGGCACTACGGTACCTTCTAATTTAAGTGCCGTGATCAGATGGAGTTTCATCGATAAATTCACTTAAATAATTAGGATTTTTCTCACACTTGTCATGTCCAGCAGGCAACACTGTACTTTTTTTCCTATTGAGAAAAGGTTGGTACGTCAGCTATTCCCCATCATGTCATAAGGTTGGCAGGCCTGGCACTTGTCAACAAAACTTTTAGGCGGGAAATATGAAAGTAAAAGAAGGCTTACACGTTATGATAGGGAGGTATTCATTAAAGGAAGAATTTAAGGAAATAATTTAATAAATAATTATTTTGCATCATCATGTGCGTTTGGTATTATATTACTATTGTGCTCGGTTTCATTGCAGTGCATTATATCAATCTACAACTTCTGTTAAAGTATATCGTAATATACATCCATTTATTATATATATTATACATATAACTTTGGAATTCTGAAGGATTTTTTTTAACGGATTTATTTCACAATTCATCAATTCCTTTGCTAACAGACCATATAAAACCAGACTTTTAAAAGAACGTAAACATTGTCCGAAACAGCAAAATAAACTATTCCATTAATATCAGGTTTCTCATATAACTCTCAAATCAAACATTAAAAAAAAAACAAGACAAAAAAATAATACATCTCAAAACAAAACCAGATCCGTCCAAAGGGAGTTTGCCCCCCCCCCCCCCACCCACACACACCCCAAGCCCTCAGCCTTCCAATACTATTATTAGTTCCTCCCTTCGCCGCTCATCTACCTGTGGCGCTGCAAGGTCGTCTGGGACAAGGAAGGTAAAAGAGAAGGGATAGCGAGACACCACGAAGACCAGCGCCCTTGGTGAAATATAGAAACTCTTTTGTATACTATATACCCTCATGACGGTAGCCTTTTCATTTATTTTTTATTTTTGTCTTAACGTGGAATGATGTGTGTGTGTTTTGTTTTTTTTTGTATTCGGATTGTGAAGATTTTTGTATCCTTGAGTACGATAGCTTGCTGTATGGTAGCATTGTCTGGGGAGGAGGGGGGAGGTGGGTGGAGGAGGAGGGAGGGAGAAGGAGGAGGAGGAGGAGGGAGGGGGGGAGGAGGAGGAAGGAGGGAGGGAGGGAGGGAGGGAGGGAGGGAGGGAGGGAGGGAGGGAGGGAGGGAGGGAGGGAGGAGGGAGGGAGGAGGAGGAGGAGGGAGGGAGAGCGAGAGAGAGAGAGAGAGAGAGAGAGAGAGAGAGAGAGCGAGAGAGAGAGAGAGAGAGAGAGAGAGAGAGAGAGAGAGAGAGAGAGAGAAAGAGAGAGAGAGAGGCCACAGCCATTGACGAGGTCGGTGCCAATGGACTGTATTGTGAACGGTAATACATATACTTTTTCACAACACAGTTTCTTTAGAATGGAGGCTGATGAAAGAGAGAGAAAAAATAAAGAGAGAGAGAGAGGAACAGGCTAGACAGAGGCTTGAAGGAGGGAGGGAGACAGAGATTTTATTACAGTCTCTTTATATCGTATAATGTAACGAACACTCAAGCTAACCTCTTCTACGTGACTATAAACTTTACGACTTGTCATTAGACCGTAAAAGTTAAAACAAAAGGGGAAAAATTCATAACAGGATATGTATGTGAAACATTTTATGCGACATGTTAAAATAAACAGTTCATACTCTCTCTCTCTCTCTCTCTCTTTCTCTCTCTCTCTCTCTCTATATATATATATATATATATATCCCTCTCTCTCTCTCTCCCTCTCCCTCTCGCTCTCCCTCTCCCTCTCTCTCTCTCTCTCTCTCTCTCTCTCTCTCTCTCTCTCTCTCTCTCTCTCTCTCTCTCTCTCTCTCTCTCTCTCTCTCTCTCTCTCTCTCTCTCTCTCTCTCTCTCTCTCTCTCTCTCTCTCTCTTAGTTAATAACAATTTCAAATAACCGATATTTATTTGCGAAGAAGGAAAACAATCAACTTCATCTGCCACGGAATTCATTCAATAACCGAAGTCCATTTGAGGAAAAAAAGGAACTTGGAGTTAGTAAATAAACAGCACACGCGGCCCACACACCTCTTGCCCCAGCCTGCCAAGTTCGTACTACGCATGCGCGGCAGAGGCTATACCGCTAAAGAGAGAAAATTGAGAAAATAAAGAAAAACTTCATCGTCCTGAGCAGTTATAAACACACATTGTCAGTGCCAAAGAATCGCGTGTGTGTGTGTGTGTGTGTGTGTGTGTGTGTGTGTGTGTGTGTGTGTGTGTGTGTTGTTTGTTGTTGTTGTTGTTGTTTCAAGAGAACGAATATTGCTAAAAAGCGGATATGCTTTAGGTTTCAGTAGTCAATTTTCTCCAATGTGGGTATCGATATTAGGAGATTCCACGGTGAGAATAAGCAACCTCACTCGTTATTCTCACCGGTATGAGTAGAGTCCGTACTGTTGTTGTCTTTTCTTTTATTTTATTTTCCTTTTTATTTTTATTTTACAGGTTTATTCGATAGCCTAACGAACCCTGATATTAAAAAAAAAAAAAAAAAAAAAATGTAAATGATCCTGGGTGATTTCACACGACAGATTTTACTCATATTTCATTCAAACGTTTTCGCTGTGAAGTGTTAATTCTTTCTCATTCATACATTCTTCAGCATTTGTCACAATGAACTTGATGAAATGAATTAACGAGAGGTAAATAAGCTTCGTTCGAGTGAATCTTTTTGTACTTGTATAATATATTTTTTTAAATTGTTTCATTTTTGTGGATAAGAAGTTTGAATTAACCCTTTGAAAAGCTATTGAATTACAACAGGTTCGGGGTTAAATGTTGGAGAATGAATGAACACGCTGTCCTGAAGGAATTAGGGACATTTTTGGATTTAGGACTATAATCCATTTGTCGTAAATCGGTTTTTTTTTTTTTTTTTAGGATAAAATCAGTTATTTAAGGGAGTACGTAACCTCTCACCTACTTATAAAATGGAGAAAAAAAAAAAAAAACGTTTTATTCATCTAAAGTTTGTATTACTTGTCTTACCTCTTCCTCCTTGTTATCTTCCTCTTCTTGCTCCCCATTCTTATTATTATCATTATTGCGATTACTGTTATTATCATCATTGTTGTAGTTATTGTTAAAATTGTTGTTATTATTATTGTTATTATTATTATTGTTGTTATTGTTATTGTGGTGTTTTTGTTATCTTTATTACCATGATTAACCATAATTATCATTAATAGTAGCAGTCGTATCATAATTCTTTCTCTTTATCTTCTCCATCTTCTTCCTTCTTCTCTTTTCCTTCTCCTCCTCTTCCATCTGTTTCCCATTCAGTTCCTCCTTAGTCTTCTCTTCTTTTTTTTTTCTCCTCCGTCTTATTCTTATTCATCTTTTCCTCCCTCTTTTTTAATTCTTTTTTTTTCCTATTTTCTTTCTCCCTTTTCTTATCCCTCTTTTTATCTATTTTCTTTTTCCCTTTACGTATCCCTCTTCCTTCTACTTCACCTCCCCTCCCCCCTACTTTCATATTTTCTCTCTCTCTCTTCTATTTTTTTCTCCCCTCATCTTATTCTCCTCTATTTTCCTCTCTTCATCCTCCTCCGTTTTCTTTCTTTTCTTTTATCCGTGTGTTAACCCATTCGCCCCATGTGGCAAGAATACATGCCATGTCCACTGTAATACACGTTTATTTATTGTATTTACACATAGATGGCTCTACAAGTTCTTAATCACCAAATAGCCAGTTATTAGAAACTACCTATCTCACCTGTTTACCCCGTTTACCCCTTTTTTTCACTTTAAGAAAGCATCTTTTGTATCATTTCATTTGTCTGAAATATTTTAATGACAATTTAATAATCATAACATCAATAACAATAATAACAGTATCGATAGCAATGGTATTCATTTTCCCTGCCAATTCAAGGAATGGGGAAATCAGGATCGGTCACTAGGGCTTGCTGATAGACTCCTTGCCATCTGAGCACACGTGGAGCCATCTGTATGTAATAAAATTCACCAAAAACTACAGGGGACAGAATATAAATCCGGGGAG
>NC_061844.1:5019115-5021615 GCF_019202785.1 Penaeus chinensis | reverse complement strand
GGAAGGGGGAAGGGAGGGTGGGAGGGAAGGAAAGAAGGAGGGAGGGTAGGAGGGAGGGTGGGGGAGGGAAGGAAGGAAGGAGGGTGGTAGAGAAGGAAGGAAGGAAGGAGGGAGGGTGGGGGAGGGATAAAAGGAAGAAGGGAAGGAAAGAGGGAGGGAAGGAAGGAATGAGAGAGAGAGAGAAAGAGGAGAGAGAGAGAGAGAGAGAGAGAGAGAGAGAGAGAGAGAGAGAGAGAGAGAGAGAGAGAGAGAGAGAGAGAGAGAGAGAAACATAGAGAGAAACAGAGAGAGGTGGATGGTACAAGAGAAACACATGTAGATATATATATGTATAGATAGATAGATAGATAGATAGATAGATAAACATTTAATCACGCAGTAGGTTGATAGACAAATGGATTACACAAAAGAGAAATATAATTATATACATTATTATGCAGATATGGACACGGCTAGATAAATAGATAGATATTTGGTAATGCAGTAGATTATAATAAAGCATAAACCAAATAACTTTGACAAATAACAAAATAATTACAAAACAAGAACAATATTTCAGTATAAAAGACATAGAAAAAAAAAACAAGAAAATCTGTATAGAAAAGCGAGAGAAGGAATCGATTGATATAAATGAAGAAATGTTTTATATTTTTTTCTCATATATTAATAAAGGATAAATGAAAGAAGGAAATGAATGAAATAATTGATTTTTTTTCTTTCTCTTCTTTTTTTTTTTCTTCTTTTTTTTTAGTATATTAGTCAAGACGTCAGCAGGAGCCATGGCTGACTATCTGAGAGCCCACCGCGCCTTCTTCGTGACGTCAGTAATGGTCCTCGGAGGGTCGCTGACGGGGATTTACTGGTGTCCTGACATCACTCCTGATATCGCGAATGACAACGCTCCAAATAGGACCAGCGGGACCATGCGTGACAACACGACTGACATCACTAAGAATCTCCTCTCTGACATCACTAAGAACATCACTTTTGACCTCACCAAGAACATCACTTTTGACATTACCTCTGACATCAGCAACGCCTCCAGGACACATCCCACGACGGGAAAAGGAGAGTCCGAAGGCTGTTTTGGCGAAGGAAATGCCTCGAGGTCGCTGACTCTGCCCGAGGGGGAAATCTGTCCGGAGGTATCTGGCAACGGGGATCGTGAGTTGCTATTGCATATTTTTATTTATTATTATTATTTTTTTTAATTTTCCATTGCTTTGTGTCGATTTTTTTTTTTTCTTTGTTATTGTTATATATATATTTTTTTTTTACTTTATCTTATTAGTGTTTGTTTTCTGTTTTGTGTTTCATTATCATCATCGTCGTCATCATTATTATCATTGTTAATCATTATTATTATTATTATCATCATCATACCTTTTCTACATTTGTCTACATGAATACGGTTCATATTATTATATATATATATACATATATATACATATATGTACATATATATATGTATATATACATATATATACAAATATATACATATATGTACAAATATATACATATATGTACATATATATACATATATATACATATATATATATCTTCACAATACAAGAAATGTATCTATATATGTATATATATATAAAGATAGATAGATAGATAGATACCAATAAACACACACACACACACACACAAACACACACACACACACACACACACACACACACACACACACACACACACACACACACACACACACACAGATATATATATATATATATATATATATATATATATATATATATATATCAGATATAGACAAGCAAACACCAGTCGCCAGTCGGACACGTAAATAAACAAACAAATACAGACAAACAGACAGACAAACCATCAGACAACAAACCGACAAACACCAAAATAACCCAACACTCAAACGCCCCGTATTAACCCAACCACAAATCTGGTAACACCTTTTTTACCCCCCCCCCCCTCCCCTTCCGCCGAACAGTGTTGCCAATGAGCCAGCTGGTGCACAGGGGCGATTTTTGGGTGCTGGTCTTCCTGCTGATGACCCAATTCTGTGCGTTCATGGTGCAGCTTGATTTGCAAGAGACTGTTTGCTTCCAGATGCTGGGTAGGTGGATGTGGGTGTTTTTTAGTTTTTTTGATTGTGGTTTGTGGTTGTTTGTGGTTTGTGTGTGGTTGTTTGTTTGTTTCTTGTTTGATTTGCTTCTTGTTTGTGTTTGTTTCTTGTTTGCGTGTTCGTTTGTTTCTTATTTTTGTTTGTTTGTCTTTTTGTTTGTTCCTTGTTTGTGTTTGTTTCTTGTCTGTGTGTGTATCTTGTTTGTGTGTTTGTTTGTTTCTAGTTTGTGTTTATTTCTTGTTTGTGTTTGTTTCTTGTTTGTGTATGTTTTGTGCTTGTTTATTTTTGTGTTTGTTTTGTGTTTAGGTTTATTGTTTTTTGTTTTGATTTATTTTGTGTTTCTTTGTCCTTTTTTCTGTCTATGCTTTCTGTTCTGTATTTTTTTGCATATTTTCTCCT
>NC_061844.1:5004115-5011615 GCF_019202785.1 Penaeus chinensis | reverse complement strand
CAGCCCCTAGCAACGGTTACCATGGAGACCGTTGCTATGACGCTGACGCCACGCTCCTTGCGGGGGCCGAGAGCTCCGACCTGTGTCCCCCGCGTGTTAATATTAAAACCAACCCGCCTACGCTTACCGTGTGTGAGGAAGATCACCGCCGTGGGTGGAGAGATCGCAAGACTATACACTTCGCCTTTGGAATCTCTTTGAAGGAGGATCAGAATCGCCAATAAAGGTGGAGAGAAATATAGGTGAGTTTTTATCCTCTAGTGATACCTGTGTGTCGTCTGTGTTTGAACAGCTGATCTCTGGGAAGGAAGTTTGCCTTTCGTTTTATAAGGAGAATGCAAACAGAAGGTTATTCGGAGAGGAAGCGTGGTCTTTCAACGAGAGGGGGTGGGGGTTAATCGGGGAAATTGGGTAGTTATGGGGAAATTTAGGTGACTCGGGTGATTTTAATGTGCGTGATTTAAGATCCTGCTTTTTAAGAATGAAATTAATTTGGTGCATGATGTTCTCTTAAATGTCCTCGTTTCTTAAATGTTTATTTTTGTTCATCGTGTCAAATACACTATGTTAAGTACCATAAGATAACTTGATTGTATACTCGTTAGGTAAATAATCGATTTAAGAAAGCTCAATGAGAAACAAACACACAGAACTAGTGAATTAAATGATAGGTCACTTGTTTAAACAGACATTTGTTTTTAAAAAATCATAAAAAGTGCATATTAATAACTTAAACGCGTAAGAAATATATAGCAAATAACACAAACAAACACATTAATCGCCAAGAAAAGCAGATAAATAAATAAAAATATAATCAGACAAACAGAAACATTCAGTCAAAAGTCATACGCAAAAACAAACCATAATAGAGAAATCCGAGTCGCAGACTTAATTTCGAAACATGATTTGACTGACTGACATGCATCTGGATTTTGCATGAATCTCATTTTGCGTAATGTCTATCCTCTCCCCCTTTGACGTCATTAGCATGTCAGGGAAGATTTTTTTTTTTTTTTTTTTTTTTTGTGGACGTATGCTTGTGTTGTTGTTCTCTCTGTTTTGGTTTCTTTTTCTGTTTCTTTGTCTCTTATTTATTTTCTTTCTTGTCTGTCTGTCTGTCCGTCTATCTCTCTTCCTCATTCTTTCTTTTCTTTCTCTGTTTCTTCCTATGTCTCTCTCTCTCTCTCTCTCTCTCTCTCTCTCTCTCTCTCTCTCTCTCTCTCTCTCTCTCTCTCTCTCTTCTCTCTCTCTCTCTCTCTCTCTCTCTCTCTCTCTCTCTCTCTCTCTCTCTCTCTCTCTCTCTCTCTCTCTCTCTCTCCTCTTCTCTCTCCTCTTCTCTCTCTCTCTCTCTCTCTCTCTCTCTCTCTCTCTCTCTCTCTCTCTCTCTCTCTCTCTCTCTCTCTCTCTCTCTCTCTCTCTCTTCCTCCCTCCTTCCTCCCTTTTTTCTCTCTCTCTCTCTCTCTCTCTCTCTCGTCCTCCCTCCTTCCTCCCTTTTTTTTTCTCTCTCTCTCTCTTCCTATACGCACACGAGGCAGCGTTGTGGCGGACATCACGCCTTCGATCCCTCTCGCGGGGACCTGTGATTACCTGGCTTCCCCTCGTTCTCTGCCTCTCTTCCCCTTTCTTTCCCCCTTCTCCCCTCTCTTTCTCCCTTCTCCCCTCTCTTTCTCCCTTCCTCTCTCTTTTCCCTTTCCTTCCCTCTTTCTCTCCTTCTCTGTCTCCTCTCTTCTCTCCTTTTCTTTCTCCTCTCTTCTCTCCTTCTCTTTCTCCTCTCTTCTCTCCTTTCCCTTCCTCTCTCTTTTCCCCTTTCCCTTTCCTCTCTTTTCTTTCCCCTCTTCAACTCCCACGCCAATTATTTTGTGTTCAACTTGTTTCGTTCTCGTTCTCGTTCTCGTTTTTCTATGTCTGTTCTTGCTCTCGTTTTATGTGTCTGTTCTCGCTCTCGTTCTCGTTTTTCTATGTCTGTTATCGCTCTCGTTCTCGTTTTCTATGTCTGTTCTCGTTTTCTATATCTGTTCTCGTTCTCGTTGTTATGTCTGTTCTCGCTCTCGTTCTCGTTTTCTATATAATTTATCGCTCTCGTTTTCTGTGTCTGTTCTTGCTCTCTTTCTCGTTTTCTATGTCGTTTTTTCGCTCTTTTTATCCTCGTTTTCGTTTTCTATGTCTTCATTCATTCTCGTTCTCGTTTTCTATGTCTTCTCGCTCTCGCTTTCGTTTTCTATATTTTCTTTGTTGTTCATCGATCATAATTTTGATTCTTGTTCTAATCTGAATGATGTTTCTCTCTCTCTCTTTCTCTCGCTCTCTCTCTCTCTCTCTCTCTCTCTCTCTCTCTCTCTCTCTCTCTCTCTTTCCTGTCATCCTCTCTTTCTAATTTGTGTATGTGCGCGCGCGTATGTGTGTGTATGTGCGTGTGTGTGTATGCGCGCGTATTCGTGTATATATGTGTGTTTGTTCAATACCGAATCGTTATCAAGATTGTAGAAAATTAGTATTTCCAATAATAAGTTTGCATATCTGTTTGTTTGTGTGTTTGTCTGGCAACCATTCCCGAAGGAGTTTCCCGTGGCCACTGTAGATGGGTATGACCAACAGGAGGACTTCGCAAGGCCATCCCGAGCTCCCGAGACGCCCTCCGAGTTCCTTCCGATCCTCCGCCTGAAGACACCTTGATGCCCTTGCCGTCCCGCCGGAGCGAAGCGCCCTCGACCCGACCTCCTGCAGAAGGCGTCGACGTTCCTCCTCCACCATCACTTACAGGATCTCCCTCACGTCCTTCACGGCCGTCCTCACCCTGAAGGAGCGGGAGGAAGGGGACGAAGGAGACGCCTCCAGAGCCTCGTGGTCGGTGTCGTCCCTCGCCTCCAACACCCTGCGGCGCCAGGAGGCCGTGACCCAAGGAACGACGGACTCCAGGCTGGGTTCTCTCGGGCGTCTGTCGGCCATGTCGGTGTTCCGGCGTGAGAGTTCGTCCGAGGAAGTGAGTCGGGAGAGCAACGCGTCCTTCACAGCCGTGGGTGGAGGAGGAGGAGGAGGAGGTGGAGGCGGAGGCGTAGGTGGAGGAGGTGGAGGAGGTGGAGGAGGAGGCGTGGGAGCCATGCACTACGCGTCCACCTCATCGGCCTCGACAACCTCCACCCAATCCAGCTCCCAGACGGTCATCCAGCGAATGGTGGGTGAGTATGGGGGGGGGGGGCGCCCGGGCGGGGGGGGGGGGGGGGCTGGAAAGAAAGAATTTAAAGATTTAGAAAGGAGAGAGAGAGAGAGAGAGATAGAGAGAGAGGGAGGGTAGATAAATATAGGTATGTGTATAGATATACAGAGTATGGCATAGAGAAAATAGAAAAACGTAAGAGGAATAGTGAGAAAGATAGATAGATAGATAGAGAGAGAGAGAGAGAGAGAGAGAGAGAGAGAGAGAGAGAGAGAGAGAGAGAGAGAGAGAGAGAGAGAGAGAGGCAGAGACAGAGACAGAGACAGAGACAGAGAGAGAAACAGAGAGAGAGACAGAGCCAGAGAAGAAATACAAATAGAGTAAGCAAAAGAAACAGAGAAAGTCTCAAACAGAAAGGCACACTCATCATACCTTCCTTTCACATAAATCACCTAATTAACGCAAAAATAACCCCCCTACCTGTTATTCCCAGGTGTCCAAACTTCGGGCAATGGCTTAGGGGGTATCGGCGGTTCATCTGTACAGCTGCATGCACAAGATCTTGGCCAGCCTTTGTCCATAACGACTTCTACCCACGACTGGCCTCCGTGCACAGAAGTGGAGCCTTGTGTGAGTTTGTTTGTTTTGTTATTCCTTTCGTTTTTTTGTGTTTGTGAGTGTTCTGGTCTTATGTGGAGTGTGGAATTTTTTCTATGGAATACTCAGAAAATGCTTGTGGAGTATTTTGGATGGGGATATACCCACGCATATGAGCTCACAATACCCACGTAAACACAGACGTACCTACAGACAAACAATACACACACACACACACACAATCAAACAGACAAATACACACAAGCACACGCAAACATCCATACAAACACACACACAATTCTACAGTAATTAACACTCACGCACACACTCATTTTTAATTGTTTTATTTAATTTATTCTCTTTCTTTTTCATTATTCCTTTTATTTTTCCCCTTCTCCTCCTCCTTCAGGATACAATGGCAACTTTCGAGGGCGAGCTTAGGAGGAAGGACCACATCATCGAGGAGCTGATTAAGATGCATCCGAGTCACGGTCTGAATAAGGTGGGTGTGGGGTTGAGAGAGAGGGGGGGGGAGGGAGGGAGGGAGAGGGAGAGAGAGAGAGAGAGAGAGAGAGAGAGAGAGAGAGAGAGAGAGAGAGAGAGAGAGAGAGAGACAAAGAGAGACAGAGAGAGAGAGAGAGAGAGATAAAGAGAGATAGAGAGAGAGAGAGAGAGGGAGAGAGAGAAAGAGAGAGAAAGATCAACCGTCCTCATCCCCCTCTCCCTCCCTCAATGACGTCATCAACCTTCATCAACCTCCCCTTCCCTCCCTCAGTGACGTCATCAACCCTCCTTACCCCCCTCCTTCCCACAATGACGTCATCAATCCTCCTCAACCCCCCCTCCCTCCCTCATCCCCCCCCTACAATGACGCCACCAACCCTCCTCAACCCCCCCCTCCCTCCTCCCCACCCCATCCCCCTACAATGACGCCACCCACCCTCCCTCCTCCCCCCCACCCACCCTACAATGACGCCACCAACCCTCCTTAACCCCCACCCTCCCCCCTTTTCCCCAAAGGTTCGCGGAGCAGACGCCGAGGAAGCCTTGAGAAGCGACCTGGCAGCCATGACGGTGAAGGTGGAGCGTCTGGAGCAGCAGGTGCGGGACGCCCTGGCCGCGGGAGCCTCGAAGGACGCCCGCGTGACCGAACTGACGAGGCAGCTGGACGCCCACCGGCAGGAGCACGCCCGCCAGGCTGCGACCATCGTCACCCTCAGGCAGAAGCTGCAGGTGAGGGCGTGGGCGGGGCGGGGGCGGGCGGGGGGGGGGGGGGGGGTGCGCTAAGCGTGCCTTGGAATTATGCGTTTTTTTTTTTTATTCCTTTATTTTGTTTTATTTATTTGTTTGTTTATTTATCTGTCTGTCTGTCTATCCGTTTATTCATCTATTTATGCATCTGTTTTTTTATTCCTTCATTTTATTTATTCATTTGTTTATTTATCTGTCTGTCTGTCTGTCTATCCGTATATTCATCTATTTATGCATTTTTTATTTATCCGCCTATTTATATATTTATTTATTGATCTATCTATCTATCTGTCTGTCTATCCGTTTATTCATTTATTTATGCATCTGTTTATTTATTCGCCTATTTATTTATTTATTTATTTATCTATTTATCTATCTATCTGTCTATCCATTTATTCATCTATTTATGCATCTGTTTATTTATTCGCCTATTTATTTATTTATTTATTTTTATATTTATCTATCTGTCTGTCTATCCATTTATTCATCTATTTATGCATCTGTTTATTGATTCGCCTATTTATTTATTTATTTATTTATCTATTTATCTATCTATCTGTCTATCCATTTATTCATCTATTTATGGATCTGTTTATTTATTCGCCTATTTATTCATCCCTCTGTTTATTCATCCATCTTTTTATTTATTCACCTATTTATTTATTCATCTTTCTATTAATCTCTTTATTCATCAATTTATTTATTCATTTAACCTATTTATTTTGTTTATTTTATTGACTTATTCGTCTCTTTATTTATCATTCATTTATTTGTCATTAATGTCATCTGGTTGTTTTGTTTTATAAATCATATAGATCTATCTCTATGTTTTCCTGGATTTTATTACATGTAAAAACAGGACTTATATGCAAAAAAAAAGATAACAATAATCATAGAGATGAATAAATATAAAATAAAACTGAATAATATGGATGAATAAAGTAAAAAAAAATAAAAAAAATGTATGAATAAATAAAAAGATAAAATAAAAATGAATGATAAATATAATTAAAATAATAATAATAATAATAAATACAAACCAAACGATGAATAAACAGTGAATAAATGAAGAAAAAAAAAGAAATAATAATTAAAAGAAAAAAATCACGCGAATAAAATCATCTCTTCGTCCCAGGAGGAAGAGTCAGCGTGTGTTTCCCTCCGAGCCAATCAGCGGAGGAGTGAATATTCTCTCGGCGCTATTAACAGGGAGAACAGACAGTATGCTGACCGGATTAGCGAACTCGAATGCAGGTTAAGGTAGGTCAGAGGTCAGAGATCAGATTTTGAGGGTGGTTGGAGGAATCGAACTCGAATGCAGGTTAAGGTAGGTCAGAGGTCAGAGGTCAGATTTTGAGGTGAGGTTGGAGGAAGCGAACTCGAATGCAGGTTAAGGTAGGTCAGAGGTCAGAGGTCAGATTTTGAGGTGAGGTTGGAGGAAGCGAGCTCGAATGCAGGTTAAGGTAGGTCAGAGGTTAGAGGTTAGGTGAGGTTGAGGGTGGTTGGAGGTCAGGTTTGAAGGAAAGATTGAGGGAGGTCAGAGGTCAGAGGTTAGGTTCGGAGGTGAGGTTGGAGGAAGCGAACTCGAATGCAGGTCAAGGTAGGTCAGAGGTCAGAGGTCAGAGGTTAGAGGTTAGGTGAGGTTGAGGGTGGTTGGAGGTCAGGTTTGAAGGAAAGATTGAGGGAGGTCAGAGGTCAGAGGTTAGGTTCGGAGGTGAGGTTGGAGGAAGCGAACTCGAATGCAGGTCAAGGTAGGTCAGAGGTCAGAGGTTAGAGGTTAGGTGAGGTTGAGGGTGGTTGGAGGTCAGGCTTGTAGGAAAGATTGAGGGAGGTCAGAGGTTAGGTTCGGAGGTGAGGTTGGAGGAAGCGAACTCGAATGCAGGTCAAGGTAGGTCAGAGGTCAGAGGCTAGGTTCGGAGGTGAGGTTGGAGGAAGCGAACTCGAATGCAGGTCAAGGTAGGTCAGAGGTCAGAGGTTAGGTGAGGTTGAGGGTGGTTGGAGGTCAGGCTTGAAGGAAAGATTGAGGGAGGTCAGAGGTCAGGTTCGGAGGTGAGGTTGAGGGAGGTTGGAGGTCAGGCTTGAAGGGAAGGTTGAGGGAGGTCAGAGGTTAGAGGTCAGGTTCGGAGGTAAGGTTGGAGGTCAGGCTTGAAGGTAAGATTAAGGGAGGTTGGAGGTCAGGCTTGAAGGGAAGGTTGAGGGGGGTCGAAGTTCAAATTCAAGGGAAAGATTAAGAGAGGTCAGAGGTCAGACTCGAAGGCAAAGCTGAGAGAGGTAAGGGGGCAGATTCGAAGGTAAGGTTGAGGTAAGTCGGAGGTCAGAATCGAAGGCAGGTTGAGGGAGGTTGAGGTCAGACTCGAAGACAGGAAGATGGAGGTCAGAGGTCAGACTCGAAGGGAGGTCAAAAGGGGTCAGAAGTCAGAAATTAGATTCCTCTTAAGATTAGAGTCGTTTCCTTGAAGAATATGGTTATATATGGTATATGTTAATTGCTGTATGTT
>NC_061844.1:4991615-4999115 GCF_019202785.1 Penaeus chinensis | reverse complement strand
TCCCACCCCTTCTCTACCCCTCCCACCCCTTCCCCACCCCCTTCCCACCCCTTTTCTACCCTCCCACCCTTTCTCTACCCTTCCCACCCCTTCCCTACCCTTCCCACCCCTTTTCTACCCTCCCACCCTTTCTCTACCCTTCCCACCCCTTCCCTACCCCCTCCCACCCCTTCCCCACCTCCTTCCCCTCCTGCAGACGAATCCGTGGTGTCCGATCACCGCCGTCAGCAGAGCGAGGTCGAGAGCCGTGGGTTCCTGACGACGGTGGCCGCCCTTCTGTCGACTCCCGAGCAGCGCGTGGCTCCCGACGTGCAGGCCATTAATGACAGGATTCAGTCGCTCGTGGCTGCCAACAGGGAGGCGGCGGAGGTGAGGGCTACGTGTGTAATAAGAGTAGACGAGTACGTAATTCGGCAGAGGTGAGGTCTACGTCAATAGTTAAAGTAAATAAGTATGTAATCCACGGAGGCGGCAGAGGTGTGGGCTACGTAAATTGTAAAAAAAGAAAAAAAAAAGGAAAAATAAGTACGTAACCCATGGAGGCACCAGAGGTAAACAGTAAAGAAAAAGGAAATAAGTACGTAACGGTGGGGGTTACGTACTTAATGAATTTTGTTATTTATTCCTTTTTATTTTTGTGTCTTGTGTCATTTTGTTATAACTTTGTTTCAACTTACGTACCGATTTCTGTGTCTACTGTCATATTGTTATTTACCTCATTCCAACTCACCGAAATTTCATTCTATTGTTACTTTACCATTTCAACTCACCCTTCCATCTTCGTACCCACTGTCATTTAATTACTGACATCATCCCAACCCACTAATCGACTTTTGTGTCTATCACCATCTTAATACTGACTTCATTCCAACTCGTAGATTTTTTCACTCTTATTTTTATTACATTTTATGATGTTATTTTCATCATTATTTTATTTATTTCTGTTATTATTTCATTTATTTTTATTATTACTTTATCTAATTTTACCATTATTTCATCTCTTTTCATTTGATTGTCCTTTCCGCCCCGTATCCCACTAACCAAACCGCCCACGCCCCCTCTCCAACAGCACATGGAGCGCCTCACCTCGCAAGTGACGAGTCTGGGCGAGCAGTCGAGACGCCAATCCGAACTCTACGAAACGGCAGTGAAGCGCGGGCGGCAGTGCGAGGCGGAGGTGCACGCTCTCACCACCAGAGGGAGGCAGCTGGAGGCCGACGCACAGACGGCGGAGGCTGCGAGGGAACATGTGGTTATAGAGAAGGAGAAGGTGGGGGTTGGAAGGAGAATGGAGAGGTTGGGGGTTGAGGGAAAGGGGAAGGCGGGAGGGGGGGAGAGTAATGTTATCAAAACACCATGGAACTCTGTCATAAAAACACTGAATATGATTATTAAGCCAATGAAAACGATCAATACAGATATCATTAATGTAATAAAAACAACCTACCAACTTAGCTTAAAATCGCCTGACCTCACCTGACTTCGACTGACCTATTCCAGACCGAACGCATCTTGAACCGTGTCGTCGAGGCTCTGGGACTGATGGAGATGGGTCAGGAGGTCACCAATGACGTCGAGATGATCATCTGCCGATGTCAACAGCTGGCCAAGCTCGAAGGGGAGAAGATCGTGGACAAAGTACGGAGAGATTTGGCCAAATCGAACTTTAAAAGAGAATTGATTTTGGTGTTTCATTTTATTGATTTAGATTTGATGATTTTTTTTTTTTTTTTTTTAAAGATTTGTTTCTTGTTAATTTCGCCCTTTTTTCTTACAATTTTGGGATATGCCTTCATTACAGACATATAAATGCTAAAAAGAAATATTTTTCGTGTCGATCTTTGTTTGAAAATCACTGAAGATGTATACATATACATATTCTTTAATTTTATTCATTTCTGAAGATCACTGATATCACATCAGTGTAAAGTGAGATAATTGCAAGTGAAAACAGTTAAGAACCATTTAAATTCATTCATTTTGGATAACCCACTAATGCATTTTATATGGAAACGTAATTACCCAGAGAGATAATGAAATCTGCTGACCACACAACCCTCTGAGAATAACTATTAAACCACGAAGCTAATGTAGATTCTGGTCGTCATGTGGTTAAGTGGTTTGCTTCTGTTCTCTCTGGGTAGAACTTGGAAAGAGTGAGTTCGATTCCTTGTCAGTTAGGGCTACCTTTCACCCAACCAACTTTACCTCCTCACGACCACATTGTGATGGAATAATCTAGTCGCGCATTTTATATTGAAGTGCTAGTATCCTTCCTGATTAGAACTCGACGTTACTCTCTCTAGCAGACACCTTTTATGTGGTTCTGTTCTATCTGGGTGTTACTTGGAGAGAATGAATTTGAGTCCTTATTACAGTTATTCTGCCGAATAACTTTCAGTTTAGTATTGATCATTCTGGGTCATACCTGAAGTGGCAGAGGTTCGAGTCCTTATCAAAGAGGGTATTTACCTTTTACCCAAACAACTCCTACAGTATTAATCATTTTGGGTCACTAATCGAAGTGGCAGAAGCTCGAGTCTTTGTCAGAGTGGGTTACCCTTCACGAAAACAATTTTTATTTTAGCATCGATCAATCTGGGTCGTGATGATCAAACTTCGGCCCATTTGCAGACGACCACCGTGTACCAACTCCAGCGTAAGGTCAAGAGTCTGCGGGAGGCGGTTGACCGGAAGGACCTCCACGTGGACATGCTGCGTCGGAAGCTCGCCCTGACGGAGGACGCTGCCAGGGCCTCGCGGCATCTGGAGGAGGAGAGAGATGAACTGATTGCTAAGTGGGTAGCTTTGGCCTGTCTTTTCTTGGGGGGGGGGGGGTGAAGTTGTGTGCATGGGGGGGGGAGAGGGAAGGACCTGGTTGGGTTGGATTCGCTTTTTCGTTTGCTTTGTGTATTTTTTTTTTTCTTCTTCTTTTCTTTCCTCCTCTCCCCCCTGTCTTTTTCTTCTCTTCCTTCTTATTTTAATCTTTTTTCTCCTCTCCCCACGTCTCCTCTCATTTCATCTCTTCCTCTCTCTCTTTCTCTCTTATATATATACATATATATACATATATATGTGTGTGTGTGTGTGTGTGTGTGTGTGTGTGTGTGTGTGTGTACATATATATGTATGTATAAATATATATATATATATATATATATATATATATATATGTGTGTGTGTGTGTGTGTGTGTATATATAAGGAACAGATCGGGAACAGCATCTTTATTTTCAGACGTTTCGGGTGTGAAGTTCGTCACCCATTATCAATGATTCGCTGTTAAAATAACACGACATATAACTATGAAGGTTTAGAAACAATATAATAATTTTCAATTGAATGAGATAATATTATCATGAGAAATAATTAATATAAAAGTGCAACATGTACAGAGAATGACGCGAACACACCTGTCATCTGTCATTTCCTGTTTACATATGGTGATATTATTGGAACAACGGGATGTATAGAAAATGTAAGAATGTTTAGAACAGGGTCAACTATTGTAATTATGAGCGCAGCAATTCAAAGTCAGTGGAGGCTAAATATTCATTAAGCTTCGGTCGTCCCTTCCATATCCACAAACTTTCCTAACATGGAGTGGTCAGAAACACCCGAAACGTATGGAAATAAAAATGCTGTTCTAGATAAGCCTGGTTTATCTGTTCCTTATACGCCTCCGCTTCCCGACTGGAAGTTCAATCACATCGATTATATATATATATATATATATATATATATATATATATATATATATATATATTTTTTTTTTTTTTTTTTTTCCTTCACGGCCTTCTTTTCTCTCTTCCCTCCAAACCTGAGAGAGTAAATCCATAATATAGAATATAATCTTGGTAATTCGAAATAAAAAAACGAGAACCCGAAGCAATAACAAAGTAAAACGAAAACAAAACAAACAAAACAACCAAACAAATAAAGACCAGTCAACGAAAGTAGAATAATAAACGGCGACTGAGGAACGCTAATTCGCACAACGCAGGTACAAGCGCCAGTGCCGGATGGTCGAGCGACTCAATTCCGAACTGGGCGAGACTCGACTCCAGCTTCGAGACCTTCAGGCGCAACTCGCTGACGCTGCGGAGGAAAAGGTAGGCTTATTTTGTTTATAATTATTATATATATTCTTGATTTTGATTTGCACTCGCTCACACACACAAAAGAAAATTAAAAATAAAGAAATTATGTTGTTATGTACCAAGGATAAGTTTTTCAGTATATGATTTCATTTGTTTTATTAGATTTATATTATCATTATAATCTTTATTATTATTGTTTTTATTATCATTACCATTGTCATTGTTCATGTTACTGGTACCATTATTATTATTATTATTATTATTATTATTATTTTTTTATTATTATTATTAACATCGTGTGTGTGTATACATACATATATATATATATTATATATGTATGCATTATATATTATGTATATGTATAATCATATATATGTAATTATATATATAGTTATATATATACGCATATATACATACATACACACACCCACAATTACCCACAGTGTAATATGTATATATATATATATTATGTATATAATATATATGTATGTATGTATGTATGTATGTATGTGTATATATATTTTTTTCCGTGCCTTCACCGAAGCGTTTTTTTTGCCGAACTACTTGGCGCCATGTTGACATGTCAACTGGTGCGGCTGACCAATGATCCTCCCTCAGGGGAGTAGTTGTTTAGGTAATCATTGTTGGTGGTTCTCAACCCGCCATCATATCTACGATAGAATCACCTACTATCGTATTTTGGTTTGGTTTACCTAAAATTATGCAAATCAACGAGTGTGCTCACACACGCACGCGGGCGATGTGTATGTGCACGGATGCACACACAAGCACATAATTGCATGCGGTGATTTTTGTGTGTGCTGATTTCATATATATATATATATATATATATATATGTGTGTGTGTGTGTGTGTGTGTGTGTGTGTGTATTTATATATATATATATATAAATATATATATGTATATGTATTTATATGTTTATATATATATATGTATATGTATATAATATATATTATATATATATGATATATATATATTATACACATATATATGTACATTTATATAATATATATATTATAAAATATATATTATATTATATATATATACACACAAATACACGCACACACAGATTACTAAAATATATTGTCACTCTAGGGTCGCTCAGCACAACAGCAGAAGAAAGTGGAAGAATTAACGGCAAAAATTAACGAACTGGATGCAATACGATCACGCCAACAGAAGAAAATAACGCAAATGAAGGAACAGGTGAGAGACAGACAGACAGAGACAAACAAACAGACAGTCAACGGGTGATGGTCTCAGATCGAGATTTTTCCCGAGGCGTTAATTCAACTTTTTCTTGGGGATGGGTGTGTGTGTGTGTGGGGGGGGGGGGGGGTAGGCGAGCGAAGCGAACAAACATTTAGGGAAAAAAATCTACTCTAATGGCATTTTAAGCTACATTCCATCTACATTCCTTTTTCTTCGACTTTTCCTCGAGGGGAAGGATTTTGCAGGATAAATGTAAATATAAATAGACTTCTACAGACCCAGCCGGATAATTTTTAGGGTGTAATAGTGGCAGCCGGATAATTTTTAGGGTGTAATACTGGCAGCCGGGTGTAATAGAACCAAGGACTAGAGATATAATTACGGCACCCACAGGAAGCAGCTGTTTCCTCTGATAATCTAAAGTTAGGAAGCCGCGGATTATTCAACATTATCTGTATTTATATCGGGCTGTGATGTCAGGAGTGGATGGTAACCCCGGACATTCCTTGCACACAAGGGATAGTTTAGAAGCAAAATGAAACAGACACTAAGAATATCCATTGTAATAAATGGAATCAAAACTAAACATCTGTGTGTGGTCATGCTGACTGTCATGTATGTTGGGCTGCATGGAAACTTCGATACAGTGCCTTCATGCATTTTTTTTTTTTTTTTTAATAAAGCATTTCTTAAATTCATGTACTATTTTTTTTTAAATGTGCTATTTCTTAAATTCATGTAGTATTTTTTTAAATGTGCTATTTTTTAAATTCAGTCAGTATTTCTTTAATGGATATCCACGTTCGTTTTGTTCCGGTGTTGTTATATGTATTTTGACAAATATCTCCCACACAAACCTTAGCCATGGGCCTTCATTCCCTCCCATTACCTAGGCCTACTTTTTCCCACATTGTTATCAAATGCTCTCCTTTCCACCGCACATAGTAACATCTTCCTATCGCCATTTTACCATGTCCTTCCTTTATTCTACCCTTCCTCTCCCCCTTCCCCCCCCCCCCCCAACAGATCAAAGCCCACGGAGAACACATGCTCGAAGAACGCCGGGTGAACGAGAACAGCCTCGAGGGCATAACACAGGAGCTCGCAGTGACCAAGCAAGCCGTGAGGGACCTTACACGAAGGGAGAAGCAGGTACGGAAAGCAGGGAGGAGGAATTAGGATAAGTTAGGGCTTGTAGATGAGTAGGTTAGGGTGTTGAGGTAGCAGGGGGTAAGGTAGGGTGCTTGGGTTAATGTTAGGATATGTCAGCAGGGTAAATCTTAGGGGTATGGTGGCAGCCGGAGAATTTTTAGTGTGTAATAGTGGCAGCCGGAGAATTTCTAGGGTGTAATAGTGGCAGCCGGAGAATTTCTAGGGTGTAATAGTGGCAGCCGGAGAATTTTTAGTGTGTAATAGTGGCAGCCGGAGAATTTTTAGTGTGGAAAGGGAAAATCTCAGGATGTTTTGCCAGCAAGGGATTTTTTTTTTTTTTTTTTTCTATGTTAATGGAATGTAGGGAGAGATAACATGATATTTTGATATAGGAACGTATAAAATAACATACTTTCTTCTCCATATCGACATTCCCCCTTCACATTAAACGAATATATAAATATTTGAATATATATATAATAACTTTTTTTTCCCAGAATTCCAACTTTCTTAATTTTTCCACAATGATATTCATCATCCACACACAATTTCAAGAATTCCGACATCTGTTATATTTTCTTTTTGAAATTATGAGAGCATAATGGTATTCCTCCCCCCCCCCCCCACACACACACACACACGTGGTACAAAAGCTTATAAAATACGTTGTTTTTTTCAGCTTTCGATATCCCGAGTTTCCTAGTCTAACAATATTCCTCCTCTGTTAAGGCTTCAGGAATTCCAACATAAATCAAATCTCTATTTTTTTTTTATTATTTTTTTTTTTTTTTATTTTTTTTTTGCTTCACCACAACTTGAGGAATCCCATGAGAAAACACATCTCACTTCAGGAATTTAATGCTACAGGAATTCCATCACAAATCACGACTCACTTCAGGAATTGAATGCTTCACGTATTCCATTACAAATCATATCTCACTTCAGGAATTTAATGCTACAGGAATTCCATTACAAACAACTCACTTTTGGAATTAAGCTAACAGAACCATTACAAA
>NC_061844.1:4981071-4983571 GCF_019202785.1 Penaeus chinensis | reverse complement strand
GGAGGGAAGGAGAGATAGAATGGAGGAGGAGAGGGAGGAGGAGAGGGGAAAAAGAGAGGGGGAAGGATAAGGGTAAAGAGAGGGAGAGGGACGGAGAGAGAGAGAGGTGGTAATAACCAGGGAGGGAAGAAGAGATAGAATGGAGGAGGAGAGGGAGAAAGAGAGGGAGAGGAGTAAAGAGAGAGGGAGAGAGACGGAGAGAGAGAGAGAGGTGGTAATAAACAAGGAGGGAAGGAGAGATAGAAAGGAAGAGGAAAGGGAGAAGGAGAGGGAGAAAGATAAGGGTAAAGAGAGGTAGTCAGAGGGAGAGAGAGGAGTAAAGAAAGGGAGAGGGATGGAGAGAGAGAGGAGGAAAAGGGTAAAGGACGGGAGGGAGAGAAAGGTTAAGGATTGGAAACTAGGGGAACGAAAGGAAAGAGAAAATGGTGAATGGGGAATGTTATATAAGTGATAAACGAGGAGAGAGAGAGGGAAAGAGAGACAGAGACAGAAACAGAGAATGACGGGGAAAAAGTGTTTAGAATTTCTACAAAAAAGAGGTAAGAAGACAATGGATAGAAGAAGAAAGAAGAAGGGAGAGACGAAGGAAGGGGGAATTGAATAATAAAGAATATGGGAGAGAAGTTATTAGTTACGTGATGGGTAGAAGGAAACGAAGAAGAAGAAGAAGGAACACTAAAAAAAAAAAAAAAATCAAAGATAAGAGGTAATAAACACGGAAATGAAGGAGAGAGAGCGAGATGATCCATGAAGAAAGGGTAAGAACGGAGGGAAAGGGAAGGGAAGAAGGACACGTAACGCAGTCGAATAAATAACGTTTTAAGACATGCAGGAAAATTACAAGATGTGATAAACAAGTGGAGCTGAGAGAGAGAAAAGAGAGAGAGGAGAGAGAGAGAAGAGAGAGAGAGAGAGGGGAGGAGAGAGAGAGAAAGAGAGAAAGAGAGAGAGAGAGGAGAGAGAGAGAGAGAGAGAGAGAAGAGAGAAGAAGAGAAAGGGGAGAGAAAGAGAGAGAGAGAGAGAGAGAGAGAGGGGGAAAGGGGAGGGGGAGGGGTGGGAGAGGGAGGGGGAGAGGTGAGGGGAGGGGAGGGGGAGAGAGAGGGACACAGACAGACAGACAGACAGACAAAACAGACAAAGACAGACAGACAGACAGACAGACAGACAGACAGACAGAGACACAGACAGACAGACAGACACAAACGGCTGAGGAAACGGGAAAAAACAGCAACAAATGAGAAATAAAAAACAGTTAAAATTATACAAAAACACGACGCTGACGTGTGAACAAAGATGTAAACAGCAACACGAATGCCACAATTTAAAGAAAAAACAAAAAGAGAAGAGCGAGAAGAAGAAGAAAAAACGAAAAGAGAAGAGGGAAAAGAAGAAGAAAAAACAAAAAGAGAAGAGGGAGAAAAGAAGAAGAAAAAGAAAAGAGGGAGAAGAAAAAAAAAAAAAAAAGCGACGTTTCGAATCAAACCGGTCTCCACATCAGACGTTTAGCTCGAAAGAATGTTTATCGCCCGATGAGGAAAAATAATCTCTCTCGAAACATCATGGATTTTTATTTCCTTCATTGTTAGTGTTATTATTGATGAATATATAGCGAAGGAATTGTAAAAAGAGAAAAATAAATAAATAAAAGATACGCTCGTTAGCTTGTGGATGGGGAAAGAATATATAAAATAAGTTTATTGATAATTTAAGGATATATAAATATCTTGATGAAAAGGACGATGAATACAAGGAAATAAGGGAATGAAAACCAGCAAAGAAACAAGGAAATGTAATATGAATGTGAAATTTTCTTTTGGCAAGTGTATGCATGTCATGAGTGGTCGTGAGAGAAATTAAAAAGAATACATTTGAATATTTAGCCGAAAGTTGTTTCAAAGGCGTGTAATGAGAAGGAGGAGGAGGAGGAGGAAAAGAAGAGACGGAAAAGGATAATCTCTCTCTCTCTCTCTCTTCTCTCTCTCTCTCTTCTCCATCCCCCTTTCCCCCTTTCTCTCTCTCTCTCTCCTCCTCTCTCCTCTCTCCTCTCTCTCTCCCCCCCACTCCTTTTCTCTCTCCCCCCTCTCTCTCACTCTCTTCTCCCCTTCCCCCTTCCCCCTCTCTCTCTCTCTCCCCCTCCTCCCTCCTCTCCCTCTCTCCCCCCCCCCCATTCTGCAGCAATGATCTCGGTCACTCCTGTTGGGGGCGGTGCCAGTGACAAGGGGAGGGGGTAATTTGGCACCTTTTTCTTTGGTAAAGTTGAAGAATGCTGGCACTTGGGTTCCTCCCATTCCCCCCCCCCCTCCGCTTCCTCCCCTCATTCGCTACCCTTTTTCTCCTCCCCCTTCCCCTCTTTCTCCTCTCCACCTGTCCCCCCTCTTTCTTCTCCCCTCACCCTCTCCCTCTTTCACCTCCCTACCTCTCCCCCCTCTTTCTTCTCTCCTCCCCCTCCCCCTCCCCCCCTTTCCCCTCCTACCTCTCCCCCCCTTTCTCTCCCTCCCCC
>NC_061844.1:4979781-4980971 GCF_019202785.1 Penaeus chinensis | reverse complement strand
AAAGAGTGGATTTCTACTTAATATTGCATGCATGAAAACAGGCTCCGTTGCTCCGTTGCAAATCAACTACTATTACATCCTAATTGAAGTTGATTACTATTACAAAATTATTACAGTTAATTACTATTACAAAATTATTACAGTTAATTACTATTACAAAATTATTACAGTTAATTACTATTACAAAATTATTACAGTTAATTACTATTACAAAATTATTAAAGTTAATTACTATGATTTATTCTTTCATAGCTACAACCACCTGTGATACCATTTACTCACATTCTCACACAGTAGAAAGTTGGTACTTGATCATGCGTTACAAAAATGTAAATCATTTGGTCATGAGGTTTGTACAGATGGAGGGTGACATCTGCTAAAAATAGGCTTCGTCTGCATACATACACGCGAGCATACGCGTAAGACACCTACACATACACACACATACACACTTACATGGTAAGGCACATATCTACACACACAACACACACACACACACACACACACACACACACACACACACGCACACACACACATTCACATACGCGAGCTCGCTCAAAAACGCACATATCAATATACTTACACAATAAAAACTAGTTAGACATTCATACTTCCACACTACCACACACACACCAGCCCACTTTCATACTTACACACACACACAAACACATACACTTGCATACTTACACACTTTCATGAACATATAGTGCACACTTATACTTACACACTTAAACATAAAATGTATTTACATACTTACACATTTATATAAACATACAGTACACACTTACACACTTACACACATAGAGACTTAGTAAATTTGTGTCATATTCAAGGCCATAGCGAAGTGGGGAATATTATAACAGACGAAAACAAATAAATAAACACGGACTTACAAGGGAACCCGATAAAGGTAGGAGATAAGGAAAAGGTGATAACAGAGAGAGGGAGATGAAAAGCTAAGATAGAAAGAAAAAAAAGGATAATAGACGAGACAGAAGATGCGGAGATTGGAGGACAGAGATAATTAAAGGAGGATACGAAATAAAAAGAAAAAAGAAAGAAAAAGAAAATAGAAATAAAGAAAAATGATGATTATAGGAACGGGAAAGAGTGAAGAAAAGATGGGCAAACAAATAACAAAAAAAGGGAGAAATTATAGAAAAAACGGATATTGAAACAGGAAGTAAACA
>NC_061844.1:4954781-4962281 GCF_019202785.1 Penaeus chinensis | reverse complement strand
TTCTTATTCTCCTATTCCTTCTCTCCTCTTCCTATCTGTCTTTTTCCCTCTATTCGCTATCCCTTTCCCCTCACTTCTTATTATAACTTTATCCTCCTATCCTTTCTCCCTCTCCATCATCTTTCCTTTCCTTCTTCCATTGTCTTCTTCACGTTATTTCTTTGCCCCTTCTTCGCTTCCGTCCTCCTTCTCCATTCCTCCTCCTCTTCCACAAACTCCCCTTCTTTATTCTTCTCTTCCTTCTTTCCATTTCCATCTCTCCTTGTCTTTCTCCATCCCCATTTATCTGCCTTCATCTCTCTTCCTCATCTTTCTCCTTTTCCCCTTCCTTCACTGGTCTCCACCCTTCCTCCTCCACCTCCTTACCCATCTCTCCTCCTCTTCCTTTCCCCTTCCTCTCTTCTGTCCTTCCTCCCCCACCCTGTCTCCTCTTCCTCCACCTCCATCCCTCCTTCCCCATCTCTCCTATTCTTTCCCTATCTCTTTCCCTCCTCTTCCGTCCTTCCAGCTCTATCCCTCCCTCCTCTTCCTCCACCCTCCTCTCCCTCTCCCCCCTCTCTCTCTCTCTCTCTCTCTCTCTCTCTCTCTCTCTCATCGTCCATCTTTCCCTCTCTTCCTCCATCCCCCTCTCTCCTCTTTCTCCCTCTCTTCTCTTTCTCCCTCTCTTTCTCTCCCTCCATATCCATTCCTCCCTGCTCCGCCATCTGAAATATTAATTCTTTGCTTTCTGGAACAAGGAGAATAAATAAACGGAAAAAAAAAGAAAAAAAAAAAAGTCCATGGGCATATTTGTTCTCGAGAACTGAGAACTCAAATACAGTTTTTTTTTTTTTTAATTTGTCTTAGTTTGGTGTCTTAGTAGCTTCGAAGAAATGGGAGAGAGATAAGCGGTTAATTTGTTATTACGTTTGTTTGTTTCTGAGGTCATTTTATTTAGTTGTTCATTACATGTATAAATTATCCTTATCTCTGCATCTTCGTCTCTGTTTTTCCTTTTATTTCGTGTTGTTATTTTTTCATTTTGTTACTTCAGTAATGTATTTGAATTTCCGCTCCTTGATAATTAACATATACTTTCTATCTTGCGCTAACATCTCATTATCGATTTAATACTCACATCAAATGATTATCTCTTAAACATCATTATATTCTGAAAATAAAATTCAGGGTGTTTGAAATATTTATGTATTTGGAACGTATTCAAAGTTAAGCATATATAACTCACGTTTTTTTTTTTTTTTTAAGTTTTCGTTTGTCTTCAAAATACATTTCAAATAAAAATCTGTCATTCTAAAATATCAAACGCCTATATTTCAAACTTCTTTTTTTTCAATACCTCTCTTTAAACTTTTTTTTTTTCAATACCTCTCGTCTATTGAAATCAATTTCTACTCACAACACACACACAAAACACACACACACACACACAAAACAAACACACACACACACAAAACAAACACACACACACACACACAAAAGGAGAAAGGAAGAAGAAAAAATCCGCAACATATGTGGCATGTTTCCTAACTCACATGAAGATTTTCCTTCTAAGAATTCCCTTCGTCTTAGATCTATCTCGCAGTGCCCAGGGGATGTGTTGCCAGATGTATGATGATTCACTTCTTTGGGTTCTCAGAACTGGATTCATTGATTGTTGAGTGAGGGAGAGGCTATGTAAGAAAAGGAGGGAAAGAGAGAGAAGAGAGAGAGAGAGAGAGAGAGAGAGAGAGAGAGAGAGAGAGAGAGAGAGAGAGAGAGAGAGAGAGAGAGAGAGAGATAGGGAGAGGGAGAAGGAGAAAGGGAAGAAGGGAGGGAGGGAGAGTGAGTAAGTGAGAGAGAGAGAGAGAGAGAGAGAGAGAGAGAGAGAGAGAGAGAGAGAGAGAGAGAGAGAGAGAGAGAGAGAGAGAGAAGGAGAAAGGGAAGAAGGGAAGGAGGGAGAGAGAGAGAGAGAGAGAGAGAGAGAGAGAGAGAGAGAGAGAGAGAGAGAGAGAGAGAGAGAGAGAGAGAGAGAGAGAGAGAGAGAGAAAGAGAGAGAGAGAGATAGGGAGAGGGAGAAGGAGAAAGGGAAGAAGGGAGGGAGGGAGAGTGAGTAAGTGAGAGAGAGAGAGAGAGAGAGAGAGAGAGAGAGAGAGAGAGAGAGAGAGAGAGAGAGAGAGAGAGAGAAGGAGAAAGGGAAGAAGGGAAGGAGGGAGAGAGAGTGAGAGAGAGAGAGAGAGAGAGAGAGAGAGAGAGAGAGAGAGAGAGAGAGAGAGAAGGAGAAAGGGAAGAAGGGAGGGAGGGAGAGTGAGAGAGAGAGAGAGAGAGAGAGAGAGAGAGAGAGAGAGAGAGAGAGAGAGAGAGAGAGAGAGAGAGAGAGAGAGAGAGAGAGAGAGAGAGAGAGAGAGAGAGAGAGAGAGAGAGAAAGAGAGAGAGAAGAGAGAGAGAGAGAGAGAGAGAGAGAGAGAGAGAGAGAGAGAGAGAGAGAGAGAGAGAGAGAGAGAGAAGGAAAAGAATATTAAAGTAAAAAAATTGAAAGGTTCCATATAAAAAAGTAAATAAATAAAAAGAAAAAAAGTATGGCAAGGTCTAATAAGCAGAATATCTGTAATATGCGTAATGTGCGAACAACAAGTATTGAATAGTACTTAACGATCCGAATGACGCACAGACAGCAATGGAACTATGAATATTTTCACTAATACATCAGTAGAACCATTTTATCTTGATTTACAGTAATTTATATATCGACGTTGCGGTTTAAATAAAATTATATGGCAGAAAAAAAATCCAGCATTTACAGAAGACAAAAGACTTATTCGAACACGAAACAATAGTTCGAGATCTTTCTAGAATTTTTCGTTACGCCTCATAGTTACTTACCAACAGTTTTTATTTTTATTTTTTTTATTTTTTTTATTATTAACCTCAACATATTTCGGTCACACGCTCTTTGAAAATGCGATGATCAGCGTCTAATTAAAATGACACGACATTTGGGTAGTCTGTGAGATTCTCTTGTATTATTTATTGTTCGGGAATATAGAACTAATATAGTCCTACTCTGCTGGATACAAGTTTTTTGAGTTGTGAAGAAGGCGTCTACTTGAGTTTTATTAATGGGTCCCGAAAGTCAAAACAGAAAAAAAGAAAGGAAAAATACCCAACAGAGATGTCGGGCAAAGTACATTGTGAAAGCATTGCACAGTACATTCATAGATATTCATAGCGTAAACCCGTCTCATGCTTCATTTGGTTTTCGCCTGTATGGTAATGTAACATAAAGGCGAAAATGTGTATTCCACATCGACCGGGCTATGATTGTATAGCTCTATGGTCTTTGGAACTATACCTGCCAGATTATTAAAAAACCAAAAAAAGGAAAAAAAAAAAAAATAGATTCAACAAAATGGAAACACTGTCCAAAACAGTTCTTGATGTTTCGGATAATTCATCCGCGTGCCTAATATATTAATAACGAAAGCACCAGCTGAAGACATTGAAGACGAATCGGATGAATAAATCGAATTTTTGTGTCTTCGTAGATAAAACTTAACGAGTATAACTTTCAAAACAAGACAACGGAGGGTGCAACAAGAAAACGCACGAATGTGTCTCTTCTTTCTTTCGTATTTCTACAAATTAATTCAACACGAATCCAATACATAACTTTCAAAGAATCCATTATAATAAACCAAACATTCCTCCTTTACATTTTAATTTTTAGGAAGCTATTCTTTTCGAAGTCAATTACAGAAAAAAAACTTTAAATCATTCGTTCGGAACTCTTACACATTTCGAAGCTTCGGACCTCGACTCGAACACGACAGCGCATCAAACAACCGGCAAGACAACACTACTGGGATAGCATTCGAAGGAGGCGGAAGGCGTGTGCATCCGGCGGCGCTTAATATACGGTAGGTTTTTAAGGCAGATGGTAGTATCTTTGGGAACGGTATTGCTTTCCATATTTAATGTTTTTCATATTGTTATTTTCTCATGGCCGTAGCTCTGTGTGTTTTTTTCCCTCGATACGATACTTTATACGGTTTTCGAAATGGGAATGCAGTGTTGACGGGTGTGGAATTCATGTCGGAACAAATTGCAAGTAGAACAATGAAGGGAAGTACAGGAAAACACACTTGCCGAAGGCCTTTTCGCATTTACTGCTTCATCAGGGCATATAAAACAAGAGATACATAGAAGTATATATATGTACTTGGCGGTCAGGTCACGTCGGTGATCAGGTGAGCGACGACCTTGGCTAGTTCGTGGCTCCCTGTTGCGGTGTTTTAGTTGTTAGTAGAGCGTATGTATGCCGCTTCTACCATCATTCTTCGTCGTTGTGGCAGGCCCTCTTTTATGATGGAGGCCTTGGACCACTTCGGGAGATGGCCGGCGGTGTCGACGTGAACAACGAAGGCGCTCCTTGTCTCCTGTCCTCGGAGGGCGCTGCGGTGTTGGTCGATTCGTTGTTCGTGGAGGCCTCGTCCTGCCTCACCTATGTAAACTTTATCGTAGCCGCCGCAAGGTATGCTGTACACCTGACTAAAGTCTGTTGTGGTCTAACGTCTTGTCCCTTACGATGTCCCCGATCTTCCTACCAGACGTGGTGGCTATCTGCATCGTATGGCCCAACAGGGTCTCAAGGTGTTGCGTCGGCTGCGAGTGTTTTTTTGTTGTGTGGCATCCCCTCTTGACCTGGACATGATCTTTTCTGCCTTGCGTCGGAGGTGGGCGAGCAAGGCGCGAGGGTAACGGAGGCGTTGGAAGCTATTGTCGACACGTTGCATTTCCTCCTCCAGGTATTCCGGGCTGCAGATTCTAATTGCTCGGAGGAAGGAGCCAATGACCACGCCTTCTTTATTTATCCGCCCACAGCAATAGAACCAGTGTATAAAATCCTTATTAGTTTTTTCTATACAGAGAGAATACCGGGCCGTCAGGTCTCCTATGGATTACGGTGTCGAAGAAAAGTAGCTGTTCGTTTCTTTACAATTCTGTGGTGAATTGTATGGATGGGTGCACTGTTTAGTCTGTGGAGGTCGTCTTGAAGGGTATCCTTACGTAAGCCCATGTGTATTTTACATTCTTGCGTGTTTTATAACTTTTCTTCTGTATGTATCATCAGGGTTAAAGCTGGCCATGGACTTCTGAAAGGATGTTTTGGAATGAAATATTCCCTTGAGTGATGTTGATACTGTTGCATTAGGTCGCATCAGACTAGTCCACGAGCGACGTAACTAATTTCCCTTCGCCGCCTATATTGATCACATGAAAGTTTTCGTTGGCGTTGTACTTTTTTTTTTTTTTGGGGGGGGGGGTAGGGGGTAGGCATTTGTTCCCAAAGCCATGGTATGCATGTTTTTTATGCGAACCCCAAAATCCAAACGTAATCTTTTACCTCCTATTTATTCCCCTCTGGAGGGTGCGTCGCTCTCGGTAACAAAAACCCAGATATGTGCATAGTTGTCGGCGAAGTCTGCAGGAAGGTCGTGGATGACATTAGGGGTTATTGGGAGCCCCTGATTGCCGCTGGGACTGCAACCCCATCAGGAACCGCAGGCCAAGGTGTGGGACGTGCAAGGAACCCCACGAATATGCTGAAGGCCCTTTCATTTTATTGCTTCTTCAGGGCATACAAGACGAGAGGTATATATACATGTACCACGTGGTCAGGTCGCGTCGGTAATTAGGCGTGCGACGACCCTGGCTAGTTCGTGGCTCCCTGTTGCGTTGTTGAAGTTCGTTGAAGGACATTCCACCCATCTTTTGGTTAAATAAACAGGAGCCAATACGCCAAAAACACGTATAACCCACGTGGTCCTTAGACATTATAATTTAGCTATATAATATCCAGCTACATGCCCTCGGCCCCATTGTATCCTCGTAGGCTTAATACGGTGAGAAGTTCATGTTACTTATTATTTTTGTTATATACGTATATTTTCATAAATGACAGTGCACAAGTTTTATAACAGTTTTCTGAAGGGTAACTCACTATAATATGGGATGCAATTTACCAATTTTTGTACCAACCACATTTCATATACAATGAATTAATATTCTATGGCCATTGCGACTTGGTTACTCTAATTAAATCACACGTTGCATACATGGCATACTTGCATCGGTAATTGTTACCTGCATCTCCCTTATTTTCGATTTGCGCACCTTTTGCCATAGATGAAAAGTCTGTTTTCGGCAAGGTAAGCACTCCATACTTGTTTTTACTGTAATCCTGATTGTCATGCACGAAAATTTTACCTTACCTTCTATTTATTCCTTAAACAGCCCTCTTAGACGAGCCCTCACCAAGCCTGAGTGTTGGCGTTTGTACCTCTTCTGAGGTGTGGTAGTGCGAGTTGGTGGATGGTGACTGCTTTGCGTGTTATGCTGTGGGACTCGAGAGTGTAGGAATCTCGACTAGTGTAGTATGTCTTGTATTTCTGGCTGTGAGCAGTAAGTTTGTTTGCATTGGTGTAAGTAATCGTGTTTATCAATTTGATTGTGATTTTGAATGTAGTTACTGTATTATGAGGGTGTCCCTAATTAATTGCTGTTTGATTCGTGTTGTGATGCCAGAAGATTTAGGGTAATTGTTTACAATGAAACTTGGCTGCTGTGGTGTTAATCCTTTCTAGTTTATTATTATTTTGATAAGTGTTTTGTGTGCCACTGTAGATTCCTCCTCAGGAAACCCAGTGTTTTGTTTGTGTTATGTTTGTTGTACATGTTAATTCGGCGTCGGATATAAGCTCCATGTTTGCTTCGTCATTATTAGGAAAGCATCGTAGGCATACCCAGGAAGACTAACAGTTTAGTGTCCAGATTGTACTTTTTGCCTAGCATAGACCTCCTCTTTAATCACATTGGCTAACAAACCTACATCTAGACACGTGTTGAAAGTCTAGGTAATTTACTAGTGCGACACTCAGCTGCATCCAAGACTGTGGGGGGGCATACTCCTCTGATAATCACCTCTGTGAGAGAACTATAGAATTTGAGATTATCTTAGTTTCTTGAGATTATTGAGGTACTTGTATTGATGCTCTTTCATGAGCTTCGTTTGACTAGCGAGCAGTTACTTGGTGTCTTGGTGAAGGAGCTTAGACTTGCATTCATAAATACCAAGCTATTAAGAAATTTTAGGTTTAGTCCTGTGGTGTGATATCGAAGCCCTTGTTTCACCAGGATTTTAATTTTTGATTGCATTTTTTCAGCACCATCCCGAGAGTGTAGGAGTGGTTATGAGCCAACCATGGCATTGTTGTGCAAGTTTTTTTTTTATTTATTTACCTGGATGTTTCAGTGAGGGCAGTAGGCTCCAATGTAATTTTGGTGATCTTTTGTGTAGTCGTGATGTCCGTGCCTTTGTTTAGGAAATGTTGATTGATATAGACTAAAACAGTCAAACTGAAGGCATTATCCAGACTCGTTCATTTTTTTTTCATAGTTCACATGCTATCAAACTTAAATTTCTCGGTCTCATGGGTCATACTCAGGTGGTAGTTACCTATACTA